>NC_083780.1:13820341-13845296 GCF_015708825.2 Lethenteron reissneri | reverse complement strand
CCACCACCACCATCAACACCATCATCACCACCACCACCATCATCACCACCATCATCATCACCATCACCAACATCACCACCACCATCACCACCATCACCACCACCACCATCACCACCATCATCACCACCACCACCACTCTTCCCCCTCCCTCCCTCCCCCCGTGCCCCCGTGGTTGTCGCAAGGTCATCCGTAACCGCATTGATGACGTCACCGCGCGCTGTGACGTCACCGCGCTCTCGGTCGCCGCAAGGATTCCCTTACGTCGAGTACGTCACAGCGCGCAATGTTTTACGGGGGGGGGAGGGGGGGGTCCCTCAGGCAGCCGTGAACATTCCACATTCCCATGACGGGAGGCTATTATATACTAAGGAAGACCGTTATTTCGGGCCCATTGGGATTCGCGGGAGAGAAGATGACGTCATCGCGCCCTGCGCTGTGACGTCATCGCGCGGGGGTTCCCTATTGACGATGATGTCATCGCTCTACATTGTCATCTCATCGATGTGAATAATGTGGTCGTCGACATGACCATCGTGATGACGATGACGATGTAATTAAAACAGCCATCATCACCACCATCAGCAGTAGCATCGAAATCCACACCGAACGTCGACATAATTAACATCATCATCTTCATCAGCTGTCCGTGAGCACAATGTAAATACAAATGTCACCTCATTTATAGAACAGTTTTTTGTATACAGATGGTTGTCCTTCCCGTGCACGTCAACACACATCATCAATAACGCGATCAATATCATCGTCATGACCCACAGCATCAACAGAACCATAATCATCACAGTTACCATCGTTATTACCCTTAACTCAACAAACATAGTAATCCATCCATGACCGACGGCATCACCATCGGCAACACAATCATTAGCATCATAACACCACCACCATCATCATCATCAGCAACACAATCATTAGCATCATAACACCACCACCATCATCATCAGCAGCAACACAATCATTAGCATCATAACACCACCACCTCACATCATCATCAACAACAAATCATTAGCATCATAACACCACCATCACCATCAGCAACACAATCATTACCATCATAACACCACCACCATCATCACCATCAGCAACACAATCATTAGCATCATAACACCACCACTATCATCATCATCAGCAACACAATCATTAGCATCATAACACCACCACCATCATCACCACATCACACAATCATTAGCATCATAACACCACCACCATCATCATCATCAGCAACACAATCATTAGCATCATAACACATCATCATTATCCATTCTCATCAACAAAATCATCAGCGGCAGTAACCACAGAATTATTAGCAAAACCCAAGCAGCAACAGTAGTAGCATTCACTCATCAACACCAATCATCACCAGCATCACCATCACTCACACGAGGGGTCGTTAAAATTGTTACCGCGGTGACGTCACACGGGCGCTGTAATGGTCGTCCCTGGACGAGACTAACGCGGTCCGCATTCATTTTGGTGACATTTTACATCTATTCTTACATTGTTTTTATATTTTATTTTACCAGGTAAAGCCCACTGAGCTACAGTTTCTAGCTCGTCTTCAGCAGCGGCCTGACCCACACATGCCCGCTCAACGAAGTGGCTCACAGGGTAAATCCTAATCAATTAGACTGAAACTAAAACTGAAACGTGGACATATGAACCTCATGGCGGTACCCCGGGGTGCCACAGTACTATAAGGATCATACTTCGCAGCCAAACACTCTAAACGCGTGATGTTGATCCTAAATGTGGAGGGGAAAAAAACGGAGGAGCCGGAGAAAAATCCACGCGACCACGGAGAGAAGACACGCAAACTGCAAATCTACAGCAGCAGGCGTCGTCAGGGGTCCAGATCGAACCCACGACCTCCTGCACACCAGGCGAGGTAGTTAACATCTCCTAGCCACCGTGATGATGATGAGAGAGAGACCCAAACTCCAAATCTACAGCAGCAGGCGTCGTCAGGGGTCAGGATCGAACCCACGACCTCCTGCACACCAGGCGAGGTAGTTAACATCTCCTAGCCACCGTGATGATGATGAGAGAGACGCAAACTCCAAATCTACAGCAGCAGGCGTCGTCAGGGTCAGGATCGAACCCACGACCTCCTGTACACCAGGCGAGGTAGTTAACAGCTCGCTACCGTGGCGCCCGCATTCATTTTGGGGCCGTCCATAAATGACGTCACGAGATTTGGGACGATTTTTGACCCCCACCCCCCTTCGTCACACGGCGTCACAAAAGTCAGACCCCCCCCTCTCAAATATGACGTCACAAAGCTCTACCCCCCCCCCCCCAAAATAAAACATGCTTCAAATCGCTTAAAACTATTGTCATTGTAGTGCGTATTTAATGTGGCGCTGCACTCTGATGTTGTAGGAGAAAACATTTATTAAAAGTCTATTTAATGAAGTAGAACGTGTTGTCTGTATTTATTTAAAGTTGCGCATTTTGATGTGACGTCACATTTCTCAACCCCCCCCTCGTCACACATCGTCACAAATATCTGACCCCCCCCCCCACGTGCGTGACGTCATTTATGGACGGCCCCTTTCTGCTTCACGCCACCACCTCTCACGAGCCTGATTAGCAGAAGCTACATAACGGACCAAGCCCCAGTTATGTAACCACATTGTTACAAACTCTCTCCTCATTAGCCATTGATTGGCCGTGCTCGCCTAATTGCAGGCTGCGTCTTACTCTCCAGGTGCGTCTTATAATCCGACACATCCAGCAACGTCCCCTCCCGCCTGCCGCGGTGTCCCCTCGGCGGGCTGGGCTAAAGAAGGATCCATGGGCTGAGGGGAGGGGCCGTGGGGGAGGGGGGGGGGGGCGGGGGGAGCCTGCACGCACGTGGGACCTTATCTCCGTGTATCCTTCCGCGCAAGGACACAGGCGGTGTCGGAAATAAATAAATAAACCCCGCGACGCTAATGGGATTCTGAGCACACGTGTGTGTGCACGAGGCAAAGATCACCCGTGTAGCCTCAACAGGCCGTCTGAGGGCAAGTGCTGTTAGCGAGCACGTAACGAGGGCACCAGGCCCGGCCGTCTTTGTCTCTCCCCCAGTGTGACCCGGGCGTCTGTTTGGTCTGTCGCTCACAGGAGGAGGACCCAGGGTCAGCCTCAATGTACCCGCGTGGCGTGAAGTCCGTCTCGTGCTCAACGCGTCCAATAAATCGACCCCCATCATCATCATCACGATCATCATCGGTCAATGAGTGACCTCGCCTTCCGTGGGGGTGTGACGCGCGCGTCGAGAGAAGGCGAACACTGCACGGACGATTCCCTGGGGCTCACGGGGGGACGCGCTTTCAGCGAGCGCCTATCAAGGCGCCAATGAAGACGGCCACCGACTTGCCCGGAATGCACCCAGGGACACGCCAGGGTCTCGGAAGCGAAGCGGAGCTTGAGCCTGGAGAGTTTAGAATCGGAATATTTACACTCGACGAGGAATCCGATGAGATGTGAAGCTCGTTTATTCACAGATGTCCAGTCTGGGCGGGATAGAACGTTACAACAACAACAACACACGATACAAAACAAAAACACGGCAGGAGTGCAAAGTATAGGAAATTTAAACAAATCACTTTAAAATATACGAATACAAATCACAATTTCTTAATTCTCTAAAAAATAAATATGACCAGGCACAGCACGCTGAGTTGCTGGGCTGTGTGCCTGCGTGGTGGCTCTGACATGGACCCTGTGAGCCCCAAGAGCGGGAGGAGAGGAACACCCACGCAGAAGGGCCAGTGGATTGTGCCGAGGGACTCTGCGTGTGGTGTCCGACCTGGCCACGGTGAACCCCCTGACAGAGAGAGAGACACACACAGGGCCCTGACAGAGAGAGAGACACACACAAGGCCCTGACAGAGAGAGACACACACACAAGGCCCTGACAGAGAGAACACACACACAGGGCCCTGACAGAGAGACCACACACACAGGGCCCTGACAGAGAGAGAGACACACACACAGGGCCCTGAGAGAGAGACACACACACAGGGCCCTAGAGAGAGACACACACACAGGGCCCTGAGAGAGAGACACACACACAGGGCCCTGACAGAGAGACACACACAGGGCCCTGACAGAGAGAGAGAGACACACACACAGGGCCTTGACAGAGAGAGACCACACACAGGGCCCTGACAGAGAGAGGACACACACAGGGCCCTGACAGAGAGAGACACACACACAGGGCCCTGACAGAGAGAGAGACACACACAGGGCCCTGACAGAGAGAGAGACACACACACAGGGCCCTGACAGAGAGAGACACACACAGGGCCCTGACAGAGAGAGAGACACACACACAGGGCCCTGACAGAGAGAGAGACACACACACAGGGCCCTGACAGAGAGAGAGACACACACAGGGCCTTGACAGAGAGAGACACACACACAGGGCCCTGACAGAGAGACACACACACAGGGCCCTGACAGAGAGAGAGAGACACACACACAGGGCCTTGACAGAGAGAGACACACACACAGGGCCCTGACAGAGAGAGAGACACACACACAGGGCCCTGACAGAGAGAGAGACACACACACAGGGCCCTGACAGAGAGAGAGACACACACACAGGGCCCTGACAGAGAGAGAGACACACACACAGGGCCCTGACAGAGAGAGACACACACACAGGGCCCTGACAGAGAGAGAGACACACACACAAGGCCCTGACAGAGAGAGACAACACACACAGCGCCCTGACAGAGAGAGAGAGACACAGGGCACTGAGAGAGAGACCACACACACAGGGCCCTGACAGAGAGAGAGGACACACCACAGGCCCCTGACAGAGACACACGCAGGCCCCGGTTCGCAGATCTCGGAAACTAAGCAGAGTTTGAGCCTGGATAGTTTCTGGAATGGGTGGTGGGGGGGGAGGGGCACACACCATGCATAGCAGGTGCTATAGGCTGATGCAGGGCTATGTTGGTGTTGAGTGCCGTGCAGCAGTATCCATTGTTGTACTGTACCACTATGCTCCAGCAACTCGCAGCGACCAGCGCGTGGTGAAGTATGGCCAACACCCCCCCCCCACGGCCCCCACCATGACAAACACGGCGCGGTGTGAGATTCTCATGCAGCAGTGGATTGACAAGCAAACGACTGCCACATTAGGGGACGGGATGAGTGGGAAAAACAGTCTCCGTGGTTCTAGATTGAAGCTTTCGTGACTGCAAGGATTCATATTCTTAGGCTTTTTTCGGTAAAGTCACGTAGGTAAAAATTCAATTAAAATTAATGAAAGTAAAATAAATAAAAATAATAAAATAAAATAAAAATCACGACGTTTCGGAGGCACACAAGCTTCCGTCTTCAGGTGGAACCGTCACAGCACGACTGCTGTATACACCAAGCGTGCTGTGACGGTTCCAACCTGTTGCCTCCGAAACGTCGTGATTTTTATTTTATTTTATTATTTTAACTTTATTTTACTTTCATTAATTTTTATTAAAAAATGTTACCTACGTGACTTTACCGAAAAAGCCTAAGAATATAGTCTCCGTGGTGCTGGCGCGACTGCTCTGTGGGGCTCTGCCACGGCCTGCCAGCGGTCTTCCTCTGACGCCTGCCACGGCGCCGTGCGGCAGACGCCCGCACGCGTCCAGCTTCAGACGGCCACAGCGAGAGCCTCTTCTTCTGTACCAGCGTGGCGGTCACCCACCGATCATTATCGAGCTCGCGTGAGACAAACCTCGCCCTCTCTCAACGCCCTCCGACCTCGATGCATGCGTCGAACGGCTGCATCATCAGGTCGCACTCATCACACGCACAAAGTGTATGGCCACGAGTGAAGCACGCAATACCTCGCTGATCTCGGCACGGGGACATCAACCATCACCACCACGCGGCTTTTTAGCTGAACATCGAACGAAGACGGTCCGACGCAACGCGCGTTTTTAAGATGCGTTCCTGCGGCCGTCTGGAACGCTCTCTTCCTTCCGATTGTTAGGAAGCCACTGGAGCTGAGCACTTTTAAAGCGAGATTAAAAACTGATTTTTTTAGAACTTATTTTTGTGTTTAGTTCGTTGTCCTTTCCTCGCACCTCCGATTATCACGGTTGGCTACATACGGTGCCAAGTAAGTTCAACATACATATACTATTTTTTTACTTCAATTTGTATTTTAGCAGGTGAGGCTCACTGAGCTATTTAGCTATTTTTGATAAGCGACCTGGCCACATATAATAGCCCAACGAAGTGGCTTATCAAGTGGACATTTATAGCAGCCAAAGAATCTAAACGCGTGACGTTGATTCTAAATGTGGAGAGGAAAATCTAGACGACCCGGAGAAAAATCCACGCGACACGGGGAGAGAGAGAGAGACATGTCAACTCCAAATACACAGCAGCAGCAGGCGTCAGCTTCAGGGTCAACCCCAGGAGGTCCTGCACACCAGGCGAGGTAGTCAACATCTCGCCACCGTGATGATGAGAGAGAGAGACATGTCAACTCCAAATACACAGCAGCAGCAGGCGTCAGCTTCAGGGTCAAACCCAGGAGTTCCTGCACACCAGGCGAGGTAGTCAACATCTCGCCACCGTGATGATGAGAGAGAGAGACATGTCAACTCCAAATACACAGCAGCAGCAGGCGTCAGCTTCAGGGTCAACCCCAAGAGGTCCTGCACACCAGGCGAGGTAGTCAACATCTCGCCACCGTGATGATGAGAGAGAGACATGTCAACTCCAAATACACAGCAGCAGGCGTCAGCTTCAGGGTCAAACCCAGGAGGTCCTGCACACCAGGCGAGGTAGTCAACATCTCGCCACCGTGATGATGATGATGAGAGAGAGACGCAAACTACAAATATACAACGTCGTGAACGTCACGCTGAACGTCGTGTGAACGTCGGGTGAACGTCGCGCTGAACGTCGTGCGAACGTCCTGTGAACGTCGCGCTGAACGTTGCGGTGAACCCACGGCTGTGCGGTGAGCCGTGGCAGCGTCATGGTTAGCAGCGCACTGCGTTACAAGCAAGTCACCTGAGTTCGATTCCCAAGCACGCCGAACAGGAATGGCGAGCGGCATCTGTGCTGGTCTACGGGCCTCCCCCAGGGCGACTCGGTCTCCAATGAGTACCTGGTGCGATGTGCAAACGTCAGCACTCGGGAGACAAAGGCGGCCGGGGGTTATTCTGTCCACACCGCTCCCTCGTGTGCCCTGCCGGGCCTTGATAGGTGCTCGCTGGTAGCACTTGCCCCTACAGCCTGTGTGGGCTACACGGGGGGGGCTTTGATTTTGTTGTTTGTAAGAGGTGATATTCGTTTTAGGCTACGTTGACCTAGGCAGAGGTCAAGGTCAGATGAATCAGGTGATGGTTGCTCACCAATACACGCACACGACGATACAGAGATAAAGATTACCCACGTAGCCTTTAATAGACTGTCATGGCAAGTGTTCTTAGCAAGCACATATTGAAGGTCGGCACGGCACACGAGGGGGTGGTGTGTGGCCAGAACCACGCCCGGCCGCCTTTGTCTCCCTCGTGTAAGGCTGAGTAAGACCTGCGTACACATGAACACGCGCACACACGCGCGCCTTCACGCGCACGCACGCAGCGAATATCTCAAACGGAACTATTTTTTCGGGTTTAGATTTTTTCCAATTTAAATTTCATTTCCTCGGAAGGGCACAAAGTGCCGTGAAGCGGTCCCGGGATCCCCCCCTTTCCCCCCTCCCCTTATCGCCCTTTTTTTCCAGCCACACCCCAGACCCCCTCCCCTCCGGCCATCCATCTCCCCCGCAGACACCCCCCACCACACCCCCCACACCCCCCACCACACCCCCCACACCCCCCCCACACTCCACACCCACCTCCCGCCCTTACCTCTCTGACCCCCAGTACATCACCCCCTCCCCTCTCCCCATCGACCGGCCCCCCCCCACCTCCCCCCACCTCCCCCCACCCCCCACCTCCCCCCCACCTCCCCCCCACCATTTTCCTCTTCCCTATCAAACCTTCCCCACTAACACGCGCACCCGTTACCCCCCCACACCTACCGCGACAGCCCCGCCCCTCACCAGTTGCTACCCCAGACACTCCATCACCCCTCCCCCGTTCTCCATCACCCCCCCTCCCTTTCTCACCATTTCGACGCCACCCCTCCCCTCAATTCTCCCCCCCCCCCCTCCTCTCCCCGGCCGCGTTCATCACTCCCCCTGTACACCCCCCCCTCCCTTCAACCCCCCCCTTCCACCCTCCCTCCCCCCCACGCGCTCCCTCGTTTAAATAGCAGAGCCGGTAGACGCGGATCCTTCTCTCCTTCTCTCCGCTCCGACCAGCTCCTCCTCCTCATCTACACGCACGCACGCTCAGGTACTCGCTACGCAATAACAGCAACAGCATCGTCAACAACAGCGTCATCATCAACAACAGCATCAGTCGGAGGATCAGTAATCACATCCTCAATAGCGCGGTTAGCAGCAGCAGTAGCAGCATCAGGTGACACTGTTGTTGCATGGTGAGTGAGTGGTATTCGTATCACCACCATCATCAGCAGCAACATCAGTCGTATGAGCAGCATCAAGTTGCAGTGTAATTAACATCAGAGGCGCCATCAGCGATCGCAGCATCATCGGCAGTAGCAGTTAGCAGCAGCAGCAGTGGCATCATCATCATCAGCAGCAGCAGCAGCATCGTGCCGAGCACCCCAATATCGTCAAGGTCACCACCACCATCATCAGCGGCGAAATCATCACCTTGAGCATCATCATCATCATCCATCATCAGCAACAGCAGCACACACACCTGTTAACCACTCATAATTAAGACAGGAATTAATTCTCGTAAATATCGATCCGAGTTTGCGAGCGATATTGGCGTGTAAATGTGTCTTTAAAAATACAGACGTTCGACACGTAACGTATGCATATATGCGAGATCGCGTGCGTGAATTCTATGTCCACGTGGATTACGCGGGCGTGCGTTTGGCATGCATCCAGCGGTGGATTTGACCGCGGTCGATATTCGGTTAAACGAGACGCGGATCGCAGCGGTGACGCAGCGGCTATTGGCAAACGGCGTTGCTGTTGCTGCTGCTGCTGAGAACTCCGCGGGACCTGGGTTCAATTCCCGGGCCACGGCGAACATCAGTGGCGAGTGTGAGATCTCAACCGGCCCCCGACCTTCAGCGCAACGGCAGATTCGTTGAGGACGCTGGGCTGTGAATCACGCCCGATGCTCGTTTTTGTCAACGTACAGACGAGACGCAGCGATGGGGAGGAGATGTTAACTACCTCGCCTGGTGTACAGGAGGTCGCGGGTTCGATCCCGACCCTGACGCCTGCTGCTGTAGATTTGGAGTTTGCGTCCCTCTCTCTCATCATCACGGTGGCTAGGAGATGTTAACTACCTCGCCTGGTCTACAGGAGGTCGTGGGTTCGATCCCGACCCTGACGTCTGCTGCTGTATATTTGTAGTTTGCATGTCTCTCTCATCATCACGGTGGCTAGGAGATGTTAACTACCTCGCCTGGTGTACAGGAGGTCGTGTGTTCGATCCCGACCTTGACGCCTGTTTGCGTGTCTCTCTCCCCGTTGTCGCGTGGATTTTTCTCCGGCTCCTCCGGGTTTTCCCTCCACATTTAGAATCGCGCGTTTAGAGTATTTGGCTGCTGTACATTTCCACGTGATGATGATAATAATGATGATAAGCCAATTCGTTGAGCTATAATTTGTGATTGCCAGGTCGCTTCTGAAAAAAAAATCTATATCGCTCAGTGGGCCTTACCTGGTAAAATGATCATTTAAAAATAGTTTATAGTTTAAATAATTTAGTTTAATTGTGCCATCGAGGATTTCTCGCCACGCCGCGAGGGTCGTAGGCGGCTACGTGATCATACTTCACCACGTCGGTCGGTACAGACTGGTGGGGGGGGCGGGGGGGAGGTCTGGAGATAAGTGGGGGGAGGGGCATGAAGACCAATCCTATTTGCTGCACTGCCCCCTGCCTGCCGACTGCTGCGAGCAGCCTCCGTCTCGTGCGCTCACATCGCCCGGCCAATAGCGACCCGCCCCCTGGCTCCACGTGCCCCCTTATCGCTTGAGGTGCTCCTGCGAGACCGTGGCCTGTCTATCTCCCCCCCCCCCGTTCCTCTCTCTCACTCAGATGGTTCATGGTGGCCAGGTTGGACACAATTAAAACTTCCTCGGTGGTTCAAGTCGCCTGGCCTCTGCGTGGGTGCCTCTGTCTCCCTGCCTCGGGGTTCACGGTGGCCATGTCAGAGCCATCACGGCCGGCACCCAACCCACAAATTATCCAGGCTCAAATCCCAGCTCAGCTTTTGAGATTGGGTCGCGTCCCGGCCGATTTAGTGATGGGCTGCTTCATCATCAGCAGCAGCAGCTTTTTGTAATGCTGCTGCTGCTGATTACATTGATCAGACTGAGCGCGAGGAGCGGTGGCGCAGTGGTTAACACACTGGCTCACATCATTGGCTCGTGATACCTGAACTGGCCTTCATCCAGCGGTAGATTGACAACGAACGGGGGTGGGGCTTAGCGTCGGTGAGGGAGCTGTGATTATGATGACCAAGCTGACGAGGCGCGTGCGTATGGGACGTGTTTGCACGTGTCTCAGCAAATCAAAGCGCCTTGCATCGCATCTCAGTTTCAAGCTTGTTTTTGTTTAAGCCTAGGGGACACCCTGATGGCAGCTGCCCCTGTGCGGGGATGTGATTCTCCCAAGTGAGTCATTTGAAAGTCAATTTTGGCAAAATTGGACCGAGTCGCCGGCACACGATCTCCTACGTCACGGGATTTGTAACGTCCTCCGGGAAGCAGACGGGGCGCGTTTATCTTTCTTGAAAGGTGAAATAAACCGTCAGTGGTATTAACCAGGGAGGCCGACGTTAGAACCGTGAAGCTCTGCAACTACGCAACAGACTAGATACGACTGCTGTGTCGCTCCATCGCTGCGTGCTTCGTGCTGATGGTGATGCTGATGGTGATGTTGGTGATGATGGTAGTGGTGATGATGATGATGTTGGTGATGATAATGGTGAATATGGTGATGGTGGTGATGATGGTGGTGATGATGGTGATGTTCGTGATGATGATGCTGATGATGATGCTGATGATGATGGTGACGATGATGATTATGGTGATGGTGGTGATGATGGTGATGCTTATGATGATGCCGATGATGACGATGCCAATGATGATGTCGATGATAATAATTCCAATGATAATGATATCCATGGGGATGCCAATGATGATGCCGATGATGCCAATAATGATAATACCGATGATCATTATGCCGATGATGATGCCGATGATGCTGGTCATGCCGATAATGATGATACCGATGACGATGCCAATGATGATGCTGCCCATAATAATTCCGATGATGATGCCGATGCTGATGATGTCGGATGATGATGCCAGTAATGATAATACCGTTGATCATGATGCTAATGATAATAATGCCGATGCTGGCGATGCCCATAATGATGGTGATGCCGGTGATGATGATGATGATGATGCCGATGTCATGGTGATGCCGGTGATGATGATGATGTCATGGTGATGCTTGTGAAGAGCCCCGCCGCCGCCGCTGCTGCTGCTGCCATGGACCCGTCAAATCGCTTCGCGGGAGAGAAGACCAGCTGGAAGGTGTTCGTGTGGAACCCCGAGACGAGGCAGTTCCTGGGCAGGACGGGCTCCAGCTGGTGTGAGTGGCAGGCTGGGGGCACACGTCTTCTCACTCACACCTCACTCCTCACTCACTCCTCACTCCTCATTCACTCACTCACTCACTGCTCACTCACTCCTCACTCACTCCTCACTCACTCCTCACTCCTCATTCACTCACTCACTCACTCCGCACTCACTCCTCACTCACTCCTCACTCACTCCTCACTCACTCCTCACTCACTCACTCCTCATTCACTCCTCACTCACTCATCACTCACTCCTCACTCACTCCTCACTCACTCACTCCTCATTCACTCCTCACTCACTCATCACTCACTCACTCCTCACTCCTCATTCACTCCTCACTCACTGCTCACTCACTCCTCACTCACTGCTCACTCACTCCTCACTCACTCACTCCTCACTCACTCACTCACCCCTCACTCACTCACTCCTCACTCACTCCTCATTCACTCACTCACTCCTCACTCACTCACTCCTCACTCACTCCTCATTCACATCACTCACTCCTCACTCACTCACTCCTCACTCACTCCTCACTCACTCACTCCTCACTCACTCACTCACTCACTCCTCACTCACTCACTCCTCACTCACTCACTCCTCACTCCTCACTCACTCCTCACTCACTCGTCACTCACTCCTCACTCACTCCTCACTCCTCACTCACTCCTCACTCACTGCTCACTCACTCCTCACTCACTCACTCCTCACTCACTCACTCCTCACTCACTCCTCACTCACTCCTCACTCCTCACTTACTCACTCCTCACTCACTCACTCACTCCTCACACTTCACTCACTCACTCCTCACTCACTCGCTCACTCCTCACTCCTCGCTCACTCACTCACTCGTCACTCACTCATCACTCACTCACTCCTCACTCACTCACTCACTCCTCACTCCTCATTCACTCCTCACTCACTCGCTCACTCCTCACTCCTCGCTCACTCACTCACTCCTCACTCACTCACTCACTCCTCACTCCTCACTCACTCCTCACTCACACCTCACACCTCACTCACTCCTCACTCACTCGCTCACTCCTCACTCCTCGCTCACTCACTCACTCCTCACTCACTCACTCCTCACTCCTCACTCACTCCTCACTCACACCTCACACCTCACTCACTCCTCACTCACTCGCTCACTCTTCACTCCTCGCTCACTCACTCACTCCTCACTCACTCATCACTCACTCACTCCTCACTCACTCCATCACTCACTCCTCACTCACTCCATCACTCACTCCCTCACTCACTCACTCCCTCACTCACTCACTCACACGTGCCTCACACCTCACTCCACACAGACACCTCACTCACTCACACTTCACTCACGAGGGGTTGATTAGGACAACCTCGCACCCGGCCGCCTTTGTCTCTCTAGTGGCGATGTTTGCACATCGCGCCAAGTACTCATTTGAGGCTGAGTCGACCTAAGGGAAAGCCCATGACTGGTTCAGATAATCGTCACTGGTGTTGGTGGCCGTGAGCGGGAATCAAACTCGGGTCACCGGGTTCGTAGCGCAGCGCGCTAACCACTGCCCCACCGCTCCCCACGACACACGTACACCCGCACTGCTACCGCATGCCCTACAAACAACAAAGATGCCCCGTGTAGTCTTCACAGACTGTTGGGGCAATTTCTGATAGCGAGCACCTACGAAGACCGACACGGCACACGAGGGGGTGGATAGCCAGCACCACGCCCACCTTGCCACTTGTTGTACCCCGCTTGTCATGATGTGTGCAACTACAGATGCGTGTGTGTACAGGTGTGTGTGCACAGGTGTGTGTACAGGTGTGCTTCTGGAGGAACCCCGAGGGTAAGGATTCAGTCTCCTGGCTCTGCAAAATAGGGTTTGGCCAGGAGATGTCAAAGACGCTTGTCCCACGGGGCCTCCAGCACAAGCTTAGCTCTATTTTATCCGTGGTTTTGTGGTAATTAATTGAAGGTGGAGGGTTACCAGCCTCTCGCTCCAGTCTGGAGCTCCTTTTGGCCGCTGCGGTGGCTTCAAACGCCATGAGGGGAGTAGCCAATCTAAATTGGCCCTCCCCCCATGGCGCTGTTCACCACGGCGTTACCATCCAGCACCAACGAGGAGGTAGGGGGTTGTTTTGCTGGACTGCAAAAAAAAAAACACTCCGGCTCGCCACGTGGAATGTTTGAACGCTCACTTAGGAGGAGAGGCTGCCACTCCTTTGTCTGGAGCTGGACCGGTACCGCCTGGATCTCTGCAGCATTCAGAAGGTCCGGTGGACTGGCTCTGGCGTCTGCCAACATGAGGGGTGGACAGTCCTCTACTCGGGGCAGGAGACTGCCAAACAACAGGGGGTGGCTCTTCTTCTGAAGAAAAATAATTAAGGAGGCATGGGAGCGTGGCGGTGAGGTGTGGGAAGCTGTAAGCTACTTTGGGCTCGCCTTCCCACCAACCAGAGGGGAGGAGTGGTGGTCGTAGTTACTTATGCTCCCACCGAAGATGAACATCAGTAGAGGGATGCAGGCAAGGCCGATGAGTCAGATGCCTTCTATGACCTCCTGTCACAGGTGCGAACTAAAGTGGCCCGTCGGGATAGAGTCAACTTGTTAGGTGACTTTAATGCTCGAGTGGGTCATGATGTTGGCACCTGGTCTGGAGAGATGGAATGCATGGGCCAGATCAGCTCAATAACATCGGTAGGAGGCTGATAGACTTATGTACAGCCCATGGGCTTGTAATCACCAACACGCTTTTCCGGCATCGGCGCATCCACACAACATAATGGATACACGCCGGGTCCACGCAAGAACATCTTCTGGACTATGTTGTGACGGATCAGCGGATGCAGGCCCATGTCCTTGACACGAGGACCTACGGTGGAGCTGATCTGCCCACTGACCATCAACTTGTCATCTGCAAGATGCTCCTGCCACTCTTCCACTCCGGTGGTGGGTGTACATCCAGGACCTCGTTCAAACCCACAGTAGCCTCAGCTAGCTGGTGAAAGTTTCAAGCGAGAATGTCATCATCGCTTGCAACTGAGGTTGGCATCGTCTCCCACTGCTCCTGATGCCGAGGGGAAATGGGCGAGGTTTAGAAGTGTGGCTCATGCAGCTGCAATTGCTGCTTTGGGTGCACGGTCCAAACCTCCCGAGACACCCTAGCTGACAGAGGAGGTGTTCTGGCCGGCTGAAAAAAAGCTGAGGGAGGGTGGCGTTTGTGCTAGAGAACTGCCCTATATAACATCATAATAACAGTCTGGGCCACTGGACAGGTTCCACAGGATTGGAAGGATGCCCTGGTGGTCCCCCTGTTTAAGAAGGGGGACTGCACAGACTGTAACAACTACAGGGACATCTCCCTCCTCAGTGTGGGGGGAAAGGTCCTGGCATGGATTATTCAACATCACCTTGCCAGGCATGCTGAGGGGAGGCTTGTGGAGCCCCAATGGGGTTTCAGGAAAGGGCGGTCCTGTACAGATGATATTTTTTCTGTCCGTCTGCTACAGCAGAGGTGTAGGAATTCCAACAGGACCTACATTTCTGCTTTATTGACCTGGTCAAGGCCTATGATACCATCAGTAGGCCTGGGCTCTGGGTTGTTCTTCATGCTTTCGGAGTCCCCGATTATCTGCTCACAATCATTAACGACCTTCTTGATGGTGGGCAGACCCGGCTAAAACTATGTGGCTGGGAGTCGGAGCCGTTCCCTGTTCACCTTGGGGCGCGACAAGGATGTCCTCTAACTCCCACATTATTTCACATCTATTTCAACCACGTAGTTCGTGAAGCCTTCAATGGTTGTACCAGATGAATTTCACTTTGGTACAGATATAATGCACAGGTGCGGTCAAGGGATGGCTCCCTATTGGTCAACCATGTTACGTATGCTGATGATCTGGTGATTGCTGCCCACTCAGAGGAGGAGTTTGAGACGCTGCTGCTGAACCTGGAGCGTGCTACTAAGAGGTGGGGCCTTACCATCAGCCCCACCAAAACTAAGCACTTGCCTGGATATTTTGTAGCATCAGGCACTCCACCCCCACAACTCCCAATTGGTAATGGGGCAGTTGTGGAGAGAGTGGAGAGTTTTCCATACCTGGGCAGTGTGCTCATGACTGGCTCTGGTTTAACAGCAGAGGCCTCACTCTGAATCAGTCGAGTGGCATTATCTTTTCTTCGGCTGCATAACGCTGTGTGGAAGCGACCTGGTCTTTCGCTCCACACGAAGCGTCTTCTCGGCCACGGCCATGCCCTCCCTTGTCTATACTTGCGAAATGTGGACCTTTCTAATGGAAATATTCGCTGGTTAGAAACATTTAGGCTGGCCTACCTACGATCCATCCTGGGTTTAACCAGGCTGGATTGTGTGAGGAGCCCACAAATCCTTGAAAGATCTGGGCAAAATCCCATCTGTGAGCTCCTCTAGCAGGCAAGGCTGCGTTGGCTGGGTCATGTAGCCCGCATGCCCAGCCACCTACATGCCTGAACAGCTTTTGTTCGGCCGAATAGAGGGGGCAAAACGGGCGCGGCTCTGGTTAGAGAAGAGATGGAGTGATGTGGTACAGGAGGACGTGGAGCTGAGTGGACTTGCCGATGACTGGTACCAGCGGTGTCAAGATCGGCCTCTGTAGAGGAGGCTCGTGAAGGACGCTACTGGGCAGTTGGCGGCAGTCGCCTTCCAACAACAACGGAGGGCGGAGGAACGACGCTCACAACAACGAGCGGAGCGCCGGGTGGCTAAAGCACAGCAATGCGGCACAGTAGGGGGCACAGGTGGTGCATCAGCCACTCATCTCAGTCAGTCGACCCGTGGCACCTGCTGGGTCTGCCCCGTGACCTCCTGCCAGCGGGCGTTCGACACTTCACGTGGCCTCAAGGTGCACATATCCTGGCATAAGCGTCGTGGTGACGTCAGCGCCACTTAGTGGCGAATGGCGGTTGTTGCTGTACAAGTGTGCATCTACAGGTGTGTGTGTACAGGTGTCTATGTGTGTGTGTGTAGAGGTGTGCGTGTCTGTACATGTGTGCCGGAGTTGTGGCACAGCGGTTAACGCACTACGCTATGATCCCGGCGAGAGATATCCGAACTGGTCCTGAGCCTCTCCCAAGTCGCCTCAGCCTCAAACGAGTACCTGGTGCGGTGTGTAAACATCAGCACTGGGGAGACAACGCCGACTGAGCCAGGTTCTGTCCACAACACTCCCTCGGGCGCCGTGCAGGCCTTGATAGGTGCTCGCTAACAGCACTTGCCCCAACCGCCTGTGTAGGCTACACGGGGGCTCTTTGTCTGTATGTGGGAAGCAGTGGTTCGTGCACTGCGCTACGAACCCGGCGACCTAAGTTCGATTCCCGTTCACCGCTCACATCAGCGGCATAGGTGTGTTCATGTATTTTCATGTATTTTGCTCGTGCACGTACGTGCATGGGTAAAGATGCGTGCCTATGCATGTATCGGGGTGTCCATGTGTGTGCATGTCGGGGTATGCGTACGTGTGGGCGTGTGCGTTGTGCATGCATAGGCGTATGGATGTTTAGCTACCTGCAATCGTGTGTGTGTGCACGTACCGTATAAGGGTATTCATGTGCAAGGTTGTACGTGCATATCTATGCGTGCATGTACAAGCGTGTTTGCACGCGCATGTATCGGCGTGTGTGTGTGTGGGGGGGGGGTGTGCGTGCGTGTATATTTACACGCGTGTGTGTGTGTGTACGAGCGGGTGTGTGCATGTCTATGCGTGCTAATATGCAACATTGTACGTGCATGTATATAGATGCGTGCATGTACGGGCGTGTGTGCCCCAACGGTCTGTTAAGGCTATACGGGGGTCTTTGTCATCGTGCGTGCGTGTACGTGCGTTAGTGCGTCGGCGTGAGACGCTATCGGTCTCCATACACAAGCAGCACAAACACACGGCACCCAGATACAATACCCACACGCTCACTCACGACGGCATTTCCACTGCTGGATGAATGCCACCTCCCTAAGTGTCGTCGTCGTCGCCGTCACGTCACGGCGTCGCGACGCGATCCGATTCCACCGCTCCATCTCCCCGGAGGGCCCCGTCCTCCCGTGGGCACGTGCATCATAGCGCGTCTCGCTCGCCTCGACACCCGCAGCGCATTTAAATCACGTGCGCGTCGACGCATTAATTCGGAAGCACACGTAGCATTATTTATCATATATTTGTTTTTTTTTATATTCTCGCTCTCTCTCTCTCGATTTAACCACTTAAAATGCCGATAAAAAAACGGAAATATGATTTACGCTTATCGTAAATTTATTATAATTAAATACGTATATAAAAAAAACATAAATTGATAGAATTCGTTCTGGGATTGAAAAAAAAAATCCTCATTTTTTTTTTTAAACTCAAATTCAATCTCTGCTGGCGATAAAGAGGGGGCTGGGGGGGCTGGGGGGAGGGGGTGGAACGTGAGATGGGCGGGGAGAGACGTGTTTGCCCTTCTGATCACGCTTCTCGCTCACCTCTCTCTCCTCTCGCTCTCCCCTCTCTCTCCCCATCGCTCTCTCTCCCCATCGCTCTCCCTCCCCTCTCCCTCCCCTCGCTCTCCCCTCGCTCTCTCCTCCATTCAACGCGCTCTCCTATCTCTCCCCAAATTCTCTCTCCAAATTCTCTCCCCAAATTCTCTCCCCTGTCTCGCTCTCTCGCATCCCCCTCCCTCTGCCCCCTCTCGCCGCTCCGCCCTCGTTCTATCGCTCTCTCTCTCTCTCGCTCGCTCTCTCGCAAAGTCTCTCTCAGCTCCCATATTCATTTCCCCTCTCTGCCATCTCCCAACCCTCGCTCTCCCTTCCACGCTCTCGCTCGCTCTCTCCTCGCTATTTATCCCTCACACCTCTCCCTCCCTCCCACTCTCTCTCTCCCCGATATATCTCTTCTCTTCCCTCCCCATCCCACTGTCTCTGCGCTAAGAGTGTGCATCTTTATCAGGCCTCTCTCCCATCACTCTCCCATCACTCTCCCCGCTCTCCCAAATCCCCAAACTCTCCCTCCCACACCCTCTGCCGGCTCCCTCTTCAAGATCTCTTCAATATATCTTCAATATCTCATCTCGAGATCTCCCTCCCCATTGCTCTCCCCTCCCTGCCACCCATCGCGTCTCTCTTCCATCTCTCTTCCATTCCTCTTATTTTTTTACGATCAGAGGAAACAAGAAGATGTTCGGTGTAGTCGGCACTTTGCTTCGTTCATCATTTCGTTTTTTGGTTTTTCCAATGCTTTGCTTTATGTGCCTCCCCCCCTTTTTTAAATGAAAGATTTCACGAAAGATTATCTCTCTTCTCTCTCCCCTCCCTCCCTCATCTCTCTCATCTCTCTCATCTCATCTCTCTCTGCTAGCTCTCTCCATGCGCTCTGTACGTCGCGAGCGCACGCTCGCTTCATCCCACTCCGAATGAAATCCTCGTCGCTGCCACCCTCGCGATTCCATCTCTGCCACGATGACCTCTCCCGCCCCCTTGACGGCCGCCTCCTCCGTGGGTGACGTCGGCGCTGAAGCGCGAAGGGCGGGGAGGATGGTGATGATGGGGGAATGATGATGGGGATGATGTTCACAGGTGATGAGGATGGTGATGATGTTCACAGAGGATGGTGATGATGGGGGGTGATGATGGGGATGATGTTCACAGGTGATGAGTATGGTGATGATGTTCACAGAGGATGGTGATGATGTTCACAGGTGATGAGGATGGTGATGATGTTCACAGGTGATGAGGATGGTGATGATGGGGGGTGATGATGGGGGGTGATGTTCACAGGTGGTGGGGATGGTGATGATGGGGGGTGATGATGGGGGGTGATGATGGTGATGATGGGGGTGATGATGGGGATGATGTTCACAGGTGATGAGGATGGTGATGATGGGGGGTGATGATGAGGGGTGATGTTTACAGGTGATGGGGATGATGTTCACAGAGGATGGTGATGATGTTCACAGAGGAGGATGTTGGCGGTGATGTTTATACGGAACGACGACGATGTCCATCGGGGATGATGATGGTGATGACGATGATGTTCCAAGAGGATGATGATGATGGTGTTGATGGAGGATGATGTTTGTTTTTGCGTCGAAGTGGCGAATGGTGGTAATAGTTGTACGTGTGTATGCGCGTGTGACTTACACTCATCCAGCAGTGGACTGAATGTTCGCCAATTTAAAAACTGGTCACCACAAAAGACGTATTTTACAAAAAATTAATCTCCTCCAGTCTCTCTATTCACGTGCTGTGAAGAAGGGCCATCGCCTGAAACGTCGCCTATTATATACTTTACATCGGGCTTTATTTGCGTGAATTTCTCACATTCACCGCGTGTTCAGCACGCGTGCGTTATCTATGTGTGTGTGTGTGTGTCCATGTACAATGGGCACACGTTATGCAATTACACGTTAGATTGTGTACCTCCGTCGCCGTGGCAACGGGCCCACCGCGGTCCCCTTGGAGACGCGGGCTGTGCGCGATGACGTCACCGCGCACAGGTCCACCCGCCGCGCGGTGACGTCAACGCGTCGAGCGACGTCGTGACGTCAACGCGTCGATCGGCGTCGTGACGTCAACGCGTCGATCGGCGTCGTGACGTCAACGCGTCGAGCGACGTCGTGACGTCAACGCGTCACTTATTGGCTGGAAATTTCCGCCAAAAAAAAACTAGCTTCTCGCTAAAAACAAAACCACCACCACCACCACCTCCAACCCTGTTTGTCAATCCACTGCTGGATGAGGGCCTGGCACGCCGTGTCCCGCCACGTGACAGTGCAGTACAACCCCCATCGTATCCCCAAAGCAGCCTATAGCACCTGTTATGCACGGCGGGGGTGGTGTCTCCCCACCCACCATCCCAGCAGCTGCCCTCTGGCTGAGCTTACGAGACCCGAGTGGACATCTACTCGGACATTTGTGAGGGGGGGTGGGGGGGGAAGAGCTTCATAGCTTCTCGGATTTCCCCGAGGATATGATTTGTAACAGTCTGATTGTTTTTGTCTCATCGTTGGCACACACCTCACGGCAATTCGTCGATTTTTTTTTCTTCCTATAACTACAAATCGTGACGAATCGAGACGCGTCTCGTGAATGAGATGGTGGGGGGGGGTGATGGTGGGGGGTTTGGTGGGGGGGGGGGGTGATGGTGGGGGGATGGTGGTGGGGGGGATGGTGAGGGGGGGTTTGATGGTGGGGGGATGGTGGGGGGGTGATGGTGAGGGGATGGTGGTGGGGGGGATGGTGAGGGGGGGTTTGATGGTGGGGGGATGGTGAGGGGGGTTGATGGTGGTGAGGGGATGGTGTTGGGGGGATGGTGAGGGGGGGGTTTGATAGTGGGGGGTTTGATGGTGGGGGGTGGTGGGGGGGGGGGGATGGTGGTGGGGGGGATGATGATGGGGGGGATGGTGAGGGGGGGTTTGATGGTGGGGGGATGGTGGTGGGGGGATGGTGGTGGGGGGTTTAATGGTGGGGGGGGGGGTGGCCCGCGTGGCGGTCACGTGAAGGTCGCGGCTCGTCCGCACGCGGCCCGCGCCCCTCGCCGAGGGCGACGGCGTCCGCGGCAGTTCCCCAGTCCACACGCCGCGTATTGTGCTGTGTGTTTTGTTGTTGGTTGTTGTGTTGTTGTTTCTCCAATGGTGTCACTGTGAGGGTTTTGGCGGGATATAAATACATGCAAAGACGGTGACGATTTGTTTTATTTAAAGGCAGTTGTTTCAATATATATTGGCCGGTGTTTTTTTTTTGGGGGGGGGGGGGGGGGGTTCAAACGTTTCTGCGCTTTCCCAGCAAACTGAAACGTTCAACCACGTTGGCATGTGGGTTGGATCTCTTGGGCTAACGTTCACCCAACGTTGGCTTGTGGTTGGAAACGTTGGACCAACGTTCGCAACAACGTTCGTCTTTACTGTGTTTTGGTGGCTCTGAATCTCACCGAGGACGGAGCGATGGACGCTGTAAATCAAACATCATCACGGTGGCTATGAGATGTTAACTACCTCGCCTGGTGTACAGGAGGTCGTGGGTTCGATCCCGACCCTGACGCCTGCTGCTGCTGTATATTTGAAGTTTGCGTGTCTCTCTCTCACTATGGTCGCGTGGATTTTTCTCCGATCCCTCCAAATTTAAAATCAACATCTGGTGCTTGGAGTATTTGGCTGCTATACATTTCCAAATGACAAGCCACTTCGTTTAGCTGTCATTCGTGACAGCCAGGCCGCTCCTGAGAATTAGCTACGTATATCAGTGGCTCTTTACCAACAATATATAAATAGTTGAGACAGCGAGTGCGAGATTGCTGTGGCGTCGAAGTAGAATCGTCAAGCGGCCACAGCCGCGTGCTGCCACGGGGCACAGCGCTCGCAGGCACGATGCTGCCCCAGCAATGCGGAGATGGAGCGATGGATTCGTCGCCTCGTGTGGATTCATTGTTCGTTTGCGGGACCGTGAGGGATTGTCGCTGGCTTTAGGAGGCCTTCATCCAGCAGTGGGTAGAACATGCCGTGCGACGATGACGATGCGTTGCTTCGCCCCTCACCGCCCCCCTCCCTCCTCTCTCCATGGTCACCTGGCCGTTGCCACGGTGACGAGCGCCAGGTGAGAGCGGCAGTGGGGGCGAGTGAATGGAAAGGACGCGGCATGGGGCTGAGTGCGAGGGGTAGAGGGAGAGAGGGGATCAGAGAGAGAGGGGGAGGGGGGAGGGGAGGGGGTGAGTGAGAGGGGTAGAGGGAGAGAGGGGATCAGAGAGAGATGGGGAGTGGGGAGGGGAGGGGGTGAGTGAGAGGGGTAGAGGGAGAGAGGGGATCAGAGAGAGATGGGGAGTGGGGAGGGAGGGGGGTGAGTGAGAGGGGTAGAGGGAAGAGAGGGGGATCAGAGAGAGATGGGGAGTGGGGGAGGGGAGGGGGGTGAGTGAGAGGGGTAGAGGGAGAGAGGGGATCAGAGAGAGATGGGGAAGTGGGGAGGGGAGGGGGTGAGTGAGAGGGGTTAGAGGGAGAGAGAGGGGATCAGAGAGAGAGGGGGAGGGGGGGAGGGGAGGGGGTGAGTGAGAGGGGTTAGAGGGAGAGAGGGATCAGAGAGAGAGGGGAGTGGGGAGGGGAGGGGGGTGAGTGAGAGGGGTAGAGGGAGAGAGGGGATCAGAGAGAGATGGGACGTGGGGAGGGGAGGGGGTGAGTGAGAGGGGTAGAGGGAGAGAGGGGATCAGAGAGGAGATGGGGAGTGGGGAGGGGAGGGGGTGAGTGAGAGGGGTAGAGGGAGAGAGGGGATCAGATGAGAGAGGGGGAGGGGGGGGAGGGGAGGGGGTGAGTGAGAGGGGTAGAGGGAGAGAGGGGATCAGAGAGAGAGGGGGGAGTGGGGAGGGGAGGGGGTGAGTGAGAGGGGTAGAGGGAGAGAGGGGATCAGAGAGAGATGGGGAGTGGGGAGGGGAGGGGGTGAGTGAGAGGGGTAGAGGGAGAGAGGGGATCAGAGAGAGAGGGGGAGGGGGGAGGGGAGGGGGTGAGTGAGAGGGGTAGAGGGAGAGAGGGGATCAGAGAGAGAGGGGGAGGGGGGAGGGGAGGGGTGAGTGAGAGGGGTAGAGGGAGAGAGGGGATCAGAGAGAGAGGGGGAGGGGGAGGGGGTGAGAGTAAGAGGTGAGTGAGAGGGGTAGAGGGAGAGAGGGGATCAGAGAGAGAGGGGGAGGGGGGAGGGGAGGGGGGTGAGAGTAAGAGGTGAGTGAGAGGGGTAGAGGGAGAGAGGGGATCAGAGAGAGAGGGGGAGGGGGGAGGGGAGGGGGTGAGAGTAAGAGGTGAGTGAGAGGGGTAGAGGGAGAGAGGGGATCAGAGAGAGAGGGGGAGGGGGGAGGGGAGGGGGTGAGAGTAAGAGGTGAGTGAGAGGGGTAGAGGGAGAGAGGGGATCAGAGAGAGAGGGGGAGGGGGGGAGGGGAGGGGGGTGAGGGTAAGAGGTGAGTGAGAGGGGTAGAGGGAGAGAGGGGATCAGAGAGAGAGGGGGAGGGGGGAGGGGAGGGGGTGAGAGTAAGAGGTGAGTGAGAGGGGTAGTAGAGGGAGAGAGGGGATCAGAGGGAGAGGGGGAGGGGGGAGGGGAGGGGGGTGAGGGTAAGAGGTGAGTGAGAGGGGTAGAGGGAGAGAGGGGATCAGAGAGAGAGGGGGAGGGGGGGAGGGGAGGGGGTGAGAGTAAGAGGTGAGTGAGAGGGGTAGAGGGAGAGAGGGGATCAGAGAGAGAGGGGGAGGGGGGGGAGGGGAGGGGGGTGAGGGTAAGAGGTGAGTGAGAGGGGTAGAGGGAGAGAGGGGATCAGAGAGAGAGGGGGAGGGGGAGGGGAGGGGGGTGAGGGTAAGAGGTGAGTGAGAGGGGTAGAGGGGAGAGAGGGGATCAGAGAGAGAGGGGGAGGGGGGAGGGGAGGGGGGTGAGGGTAAGAGGTGAGTGAGAGGGGTAGAGGGAGAGAGGGGATCAGAGGGAGAGGGGGAGGGGGAGGGAGGGGGGTGAGGGTAAGAGGTGAGTGAGAGGGGTAGAGGGAGAGAGGGGATCAGAGAGAGAGGGGGAGGGGGGAGGGGAGGGGGTGAGAGTAAGAGGTGAGTGAGAGGGGTAGAGGGAGAGAGGGGATCAGAGAGAGAGGGGGAGGGGGGAGGGGAGGGGGGTGAGGGTAAGAGGTGAGTGAGAGGGGTAGAGGGAGAGAGGGGATCAGAGAGAGAGGGGGAGGGGGGGAGGGGAGGGGGTGAGGGTAAGAGGTGAGTGAGAGGGGTAGAGGGAGAGAGGGGATCAGAGAGAGAGGGGGAGGGGGGAGGGGAGGGGGTGAGTGAGAGGGGTAGAGGGAGAGAGGGGATCAGAGAGAGAGGGGGAGGGGGGAGGGGAGGGGGTGAGTGAGAGGGGTAGAGGGAGAGAGGGGATCAGAGAGAGAGGGGGAGGGGGGAGGGGAGGGGGTGAGTGAGAGGGGTAGAGGGAGAGAGGGGATCAGAGAGAGAGGGGGGGGGGGAGGGGAGGGGGTGAGAGTAAGAGGTGAGTGAGAGGGGTAGAGGGAGAGAGGGGATCAGAGAGAGAGGGGGAGGGGGGAGGGGAGGGGGTGAGTGAGAGGGGTAGAGGGAGAGAGGGGATCAGAGAGAGAGGGGGAGGGGGGAGGGGAGGGGGTGAGTGAGAGGGGTAGAGGGAGAGAGGGGATCAGAGAGAGAGGGGGAGGGGGGAGGGGAGGGGGTGAGTGAGAGGGGTAGAGGGAGGAGAGGGGATCAGAGAGAGAGGGGGAGGGGGGAGGGGAGGGGGTGAGTGAGAGGGGTTAGAGGGAGAGAGGGGATCAGAG
>NC_083780.1:13745341-13815341 GCF_015708825.2 Lethenteron reissneri | reverse complement strand
CAGGGCTTCTGTGTATTTCCCTCTGTGCGAGTGTGTGTCGATGTATACGTGGGTAGCTGCATGCACGAGTGTGCGTGTGTGCGTGTGTGAGTGTGCACGTGTGCGCAAGAGTCTTAGTTGCCGGTGTCTCATGAGCAACTAAAAATATCACCCGATAAGTTTTGTTCCTAAGCCTCAGCCTCACACCTCCCCTCCCTCTCATCACATGCCCACCCCACTCTCTCTCCCCTCGCTCTCAGCATATGTCAACCCAACTCTCTCTCTGTCTCTCCCTTCGCTCTCCATTGCTGCTCTCTTCATCTCAACCCCTGCCCCCCCATCATCCCTACCTCCTCGCCCTCACCTCTCTCTCCTTTTCTTAGTAAGATGGAAAAAATTAACAGCAACATTTTATTCTTCTGTGCGTGCATCATGCAGTGGCATTATTTTCTACATGAACAGTGATGATCGCATCAAGGTCTGGTGACCCAGAATGGAAGTCAAGAGCACACGACATTACAATTGTCCTGCTCTCTCAAGGCCTGGCCTTCTGTCCCCTTGCAGTTTCTGGATTACTTGAAGATCAAATAATAAAGGGAGTTTATTGCTGTGTTCTCCAGATTCTAGACACCCTATGGGAAGAGTGTTTTATACATGGGAGGAAATCATATCACCCAGACGAAACCATACAGACAAGATGGGGATAACACTCAAAAGGTCTTCACATATAGGTTTATAAATCCACAAGCTGTTCGACTGACTTCTGGCCACCCTACAGCCCGCGGGTTTGGGTGGTCCTCTCCATCTCGCTCCCCCTCACTCTCCTCTCTCCTCTTCATCTCTCTCCTCCTCACTCTCCTCTCTCCTCTTCATCTCTCTCCTCCTCACTCTCCTCTCTCCTCTTCATCTCTCTCCTCCTCACTCTCCTCTCTCCTCCTCTTCATCTCCCCCCCCTCACTCTCCTCTCTCGATGTCTCTTATCACACACCTCCCCTCTCGTCTCTACCCCCTCTATCCACCCCCACACCGAACTGCCCCCCCCCCCCGCCCTCTCTTGCACTCCCGAATCTCTCCTCACTTTATCCCCCTTCTCTCTCCTCACTCAGGAGGACGTCGGTGTCTGTGTTTGTAACTTCGCTTTGGTCATCACCTCACACCCCATCCTCACCCCCATCCCACCCCACCCCCCGGGGGACTTATTTAGCTTTGTGTGGTCTCCACTCTGCCTGTCACCGCTCGCCCGCCGGCTCGGGGTGAGGCTCAGGGCTGGGAGAGGGGGTGAGGCTCAGGGCTGGGAGAAGGGGTGAGGCTCAGGGCTGGGGCAGGGAGTGAGGTTCAGGGCTGGGAGAGGGGGTGAGGCTCAGGGCTGGGAGAGGGGGTGAGGCTCAGGGCTGGGAGAGGGGGTGAGGTTCAGGGCTGGGAGAGGGGGTGAGGTTCAGGGCTGGGAGAGGGGGTGAGGTTCAGGGCTGGGGCAGGGGGTGAGGCTCAGGGCTGGGAGAGGGGGTGAGGTTCAGGGCTGGGAGAGGGGGTGAGGTTCAGGGCTGGGAGAGGGGGTGAGGTTCAGGGCTGGGAGAGGGGGTGAGGCTCAGGGCTGGGTTTGCAGCAGCCTCGGAGTCCCAAGTGCAGTTCCCCGCATTTCGTTGCCGGGCGCCACGTGGCCTCTTGCCTTGACCGTCGGCCCTGGGAGGCCGACAGTCAGTCACTTCACTTGCAGCGTTTGACTTCATCTACCGCCCCCTCCGCCCCTGTTTACACTGAGTACCCCTCGCGTGTTTCTGCAGGTGCCAAAGAATGACACCCTGCCCATCGGGTTAAAATATCATCCCAATGTGGTGCCTGTGGCCTGCAACTTCAAGGTACGGGCGCACACGCATCACACATCACACACCACACACACATCACATACTACACACACACACCACACATACATCACATACTACACACACCATACACACACCACACACACCACACAAACCACACACCACACACGCCACACACTATACACCACACACACCATACACACACCACACACCACACACACATCACACACACCACGCACACATCACACACACCACACCACCACACTCCACACACACCACACACATCACACACCATACACACCATACACACACCACACACACACCACACACATCACACCCCATACACATCACACACATCACACACCACACACGCCACACACATCACATACCACATACACACCACACACAGCACACACACCACACACACCACACACATCACACACATCACACACGCCACGTACACCAAACACCCCACTGGCCCACCACACCGCTCACAGATGTCACAAATAGAGAAGTCGACGCCACAGTGCTGTGACCCCTTGACCTCTCACCACCACCGCCACCTGAACGGCTCTACCACCACCTCTAAAGGCAAAGATCCCCCGTGTAGCCCTTAACAGGCTGTTGGGGCAAGTGCTGTTAGCGAGTAGCACCTATGAAGGCCGGCACGGCACACGAGGGGGTGGGTGACCAGCACCACGCCCGACCGCCTTTGTCTCCCTAGCGGCGAAGTTTACACACCGCACCGGGTACTCATTTGAGGCTGAGTCTACCTCGGGGAGGCCCAGCACCGGTTTAGATAATCGTCACCGGTGTTGGTGATCGTGAAGGGCCGTCCATAAATGACGTCACGCACCTGGGGAGGGGGGGGGGGTCAGACATTTATGACGATGTGTGACGAGGGGAGGGGGGTTGAGAAATGTGACGTCACATAAAAATGCGCAACTTTAAATATAAACAACACGTTCTACTTAATTTAATAGAATTGTTATAACAGCACTAATTTTGATTCATTTTAATGATTAACTATTTGATTATTTAAATTTACTAAGGTCACCTTTTGTTTATTCCATGAAGGAGCATTTTGCTTCTCCATCGGAGAATTGAGAAACATACATTTAGTTGCGCCTTTTGGCGTCATCTGGTCCAACCCATATGAGACTAGGCTCGAAGGAAAGCTGTCTCGGGTGTGGACCAATCAACTTCAAGGACAGTGCACATTATCAGAGTTATGTTCTTTTGTTTGTATTATGACTGCAGGTATTGCGGTCTATGCAAACATGACTCCTTGCAAAAAGGTGTCAGTTTTGTTGCCAGATAGAAGGGTAAAGAACCAATTATCATATTTTTACTGGCAAATGAGGTCCCCATAGTATACATTTAGTTATTCAACATTTCGATTTTAATGATCCTACCAGGGCTTTTCATTCTGTGGAATGAATGTGTGCTTTTTATAATTGTACTCTTCAATTTTCTTCATTCTAATACAAAGTTTCAAGTAATTTTTTATCGTTATAATTACTTTTAATATATGATAATTATAAGAGAATTTCAATAGAATATTGTGAACATCTGCAGATTTAGTTAGACGATTAATATTTCAAGTGAATTTTATGCTAAATTTCAGCTTTCCAACGCCTCCTTTTTAATAAATGTTTTCACCTACAACATCAGAGTGCAGCGCCACATTAAATACGCACTACAATGACAATAGTTTAAAGCGATTTGAAGCATGTTTTATTTTCAAAATGGAAATATGGTTTGGTGGGGGGGGGCAGAGCTTTGTGACGTCATATTTGAGGGTGGTCTGCTTTTTGTGACGCCGTGTAACGAGGGGGGGGGGGGTCAAAAATCCTCCAAAGTCGCGTGACGTCATTTATGGATGGCCCCTGAGCGGGAATCGAACTCGGGGTTCGACACCACCACCACCGCCACCACCGCCACCACCGCCACCACCGCCACCACCGCCGTCGTGATCACCGTCACCCGCGTATCCTTCTCCGCGCAGCGCGAGGAGGACAAGGGCAGGATCAGCGCGATACGCTACTTCGGCGCGGGCGGCTACGCGGGCTTCCCGATGCACTACTACCCCTTCCTGGGGCGCGCGCGGCACGCGGGCTATGTGAACCCGCTGGTGGCCGTGCAGCTCATGAACGTGACGCGCGACGTCGAGGTGCGGCTGGAGTGCCGCATCTACGCCGAGAACGTGCCCTTGTCGGCGCGCGACCGCCTCGTGGGCCGCGTCGACCTCAAGCTGCTGGTGCGCAGCTAGCGGCCTACCCCCCGCCCTCGCCTCCAACTCCACGACCGCAGCCTCGCGCGTGGGCCCACGCACCGCACCGCACCGCCCCTGCACCGCACCGACACGCGCGCACGCACGCCCAGGTACGACCTCGTGCCTGCACGCGCGTGTACGCACCTACACAGGTGCGAACGAACCGTACTCACCTGTGTAGCTTTGCAATGCGGTGCAGAGCACTCACCGGTACACCTGCGCCCACACGCACCTGTACAGGGCACACATCTGCACTCGCCCGTATAGGGCTGTACACCTGCACGCACACCTCTACGAATCTGCATAGGACACTTGCCTATCTAAACCTGCACACACATCTTATCTGTCACGCGTATAGGGTGCACGTGTAGAGGTCACGCACACATGCACTCACCTGTATAGGGGACAGAGCTGTAGCCGCACACACCTGTACAGGGCGCTTACCTGTACCTGCACATGCTCATATGCAGGGCTCACACCTATAGGGACCGTATAAGGTATGCACTTGTACCTACATACACACCTGTACGCACCCGTCTAGGGCACAAGCCTGTATAAGGGGCACACACCCCTGTACACACACACACACAACTGCACATACCTGTACTGGGGGACTCACACCTGCACACATTCTCAGCTACAATCACCTGGAACACAATTACACAGGAGGTGGTGCAAACACATGCACCCACATGTATAGGGTGCCCACCCGTACCCTGCACGCACCTGTACAGTGCTCTGTGGGTTACCTGGCGAGTGTGAACACCTAGACCGCATCCATCTCCTCTTGGCATTGGCAGAAGGGGCTGAGGAAGAAGCCAACTTTGGCTACAGAAGCATCTAGCAGCCTCTTACCATTATTGTTGAGCTGATCTGGCCCATGCCTTTCAATCACTCCTGCCCAGGTGCTTGCGTCATGACCCACTCAGGTATTAAAGTGACGATCAAATTCTTGCTAACCCTCCCACGGCAGCTGGCTGAGACCAAGCTTTAAGCGTTCGAATGGGGTCTCGGGTGGAAGGCCACTACCACCACCAGCAGCAGCAGCACAGTGGAAGGAAGGCAGGCGCATCTTACAGACAATCTGGTGGTCAATGGACAGATCAGCTCCGTGGTGTCAAGGGTACGTGGGCTCACATTCACTGTCCCGCCGCTGTATAGTCCAGCAGATGTTCTTGCTTGGATATGGAAAGCACCCGAGGTGTTGTGTGGAAGAGCTGATGACGAATCAGCGTGCTGGTCATTAAAAGCCCATTTCCAGCACAGAAATCTAGCAGCCCCCCCCCCCCCCATCATGATTGTTGAGACGATCAGAACCCCATTGACTGCGAGTTACTCCTACCCAGGTGCTAACTCAATGACCCACCTGAGCATTAACAGTCACCCAATCCGAGAAGGGCCACTTTAGCGGACATCTGGGAGAAGAGGTCACAACGGGAATCTGACTAATCATTTGGGGCATAGGCAGCCACCACCACCACCACTCTTCCTTGCCTCCTGTTGATGGGACACGTGAGTGGCTTCTCACCGCCACGCTCCCACAGCCCCCCTTGAATTCTTCATTCAGAAGAGCGACTCCCCATAAATCCGATTGTTATCCTGCCCCGAGTCGAGGACTGTCCATCTCTCGTGGTGACTGGGGAGTCAGAAACCGTCCACCACTCCACCGGACCTTCTGCATCCGAAAGGTGCAGGTGGTACGCTGGACAGCGGTTGGGCTCCTCTGACAAGATGAGCGTCAGCCTCTCGTCACATTCAGTCACTCCACTTGACCAGCCGCAGTGGGTGCCCATCGCTTCTGGAGGCTCCCCGCCAAACCTTGCCCGGTGGCCAAGAGGCACTGGAGACGCCTCCGCTTGCTTGGTTATCCACTGCACTGGGTGTGAGTACGCCGCGAGGGTAATCGGCTGACAGGTGAGACGTTCCCCCAATGACTTTACACCACAAAGCTCCCAGCTGGCACCACAGGCAGTCGGGGAGGATGGTTTGCCAGACGCACACCGATCACAAATGATGCCCTTCCCCCGTATAGCCCACACCGGCTGCTTGGGCAAGTGCTGTTAGCGAGCACCTATGCAGCCCAGAGTACAGACACACAAGACAGCACCACCTAACAACAACAACAACATAAAGCCGCCATTCGCCACTAAGTGGTGGTGAACATCACCATGGCGCTTGTGCCAGGCTAGGTGCACCCTCCCTCCCCCCCACTCACGTACCCAGCTGTGTAAGTGTTCGTGTAGTGCCCGTGTGTAACCGTGTCCTCGTGTTTCGTGTCTTTGAAAATCGACATCTTAAACAAAAAAAACCGATAAATTATATTACTCGAAAGATGTACAAGATTTTAGAATGAATAGCGGAAGAATATATATGAATATACTATATGACATAGAATTATATAATTAGCATATATTTAATAGGATATAGAATACATTTTATTATAATTTGACGTCTACAACTAAGTTGATGATGTCACGAACATTAATGACTTCGTTGCTAGCGGCTCGTGTCGAGCGATGACGTCACATGTCGTGTACTATAACGTTACAAATCATTGGCGATAACGTCACATGCGCACTAACGTCACCGCTCTCTGTATGTGCTGTGCGATGACATCATGGCGCAATGACGTCGTCAAACAGCACAATGACGTCACCGCAATCCAGCGATGGCGTCACAGGTTAATACATTTCGCGCGAGGAAGACGTCAGTCTCCTATTCAGCACAAACGGCGCAGTGACGTCAGCGAGGCGTGCTGGCATTGTGACGTCATCGCGCCCGCCAGCACAATTGACGTGGCTGCGCGCGGCTCCCTCTCCCGTCCACTGACGTCATCGCGTCATACGCGGGGACGTCACAGCCCTAAATCTCAGCACAAATTGCGTCATCGTGTGGCGACACTGAGCCGCCGCCGGGGTTAAAACTCCGGCATAGAGGGGGATGGTCGGTAAAGCGAATTAATGAAGTACTCGCCCGTGTGATTGGTTGCCTGGGTTCGTGTTTTACTCATTCCGTGTCACTTGAAGCTTCATATTCCGTGTTAAGCGACCGCTAAGGCGCGCCCCTCAAGCCACGTGGCCTCGCCCACCCACCCGCCACGGGGCCATGTTGAGGCCACGTGACGATGTTGAGGCCACGTGGCGATGTTGAGGCCACGTGACGATGTTGAGGCCACGTGACGATGTTGAGACCACGTGGCCCCCTGGCGACACTGGGCACGCGACTGCAGCTGTGGCCGGTGACGTCACGCGCTCCCCTTGCTGGTGAACACTGCGGTAGGAGGCATTTAAACAACAAAAACGTCGAACACATTCGTCAGATAACCCGTGTGTGTGTATGACCTTAAAATATATATATAATAGGCGACGTTTTGGGCAATGCCCCTTCTTCACATATCACATCAAATGTGTTAATTGTGCTGCCAGAGCAGCAATATCACCAAATAATTATTTGTGCGAATGATTTGGTGATGCTGCTGATTCTAATCATAAGGGATCGTTGCGGAGAACATTACATAACAATAGGAGAGCAGGCAACACGTCTCCCTCGTAGATCTGTCCCTCCACGGACTTTCTTTAGTTTGGTTTTAACACATCCCATCAGCGCCGCACGGCCTCCTGGGAGTGCATCATTTCAGCGGCATTGGATCAACGCAAGCAAAACTCTGCACCGGTTTCGACTCCAGTACTTCAGTGTCTCATCAGCAGGGTCGGGCCTGCTTTCACCGATGACGATGAAATGCCCGATGCTACAGGCAAGGCCCTCTCTGTTAGATTATTATGGGTCCAGCAGTGCCAGACTAAGCTAGAGCGGGGCCTGTAGCATATGTTACAAAGGGGCTCTAAACTAAAAAAACATTAAAACACACATTTTTTTACTTGCACAGTAAAGTAATTGTATGTTTTCATTAGCCAGATAATACGACAAATCGCTAACCTTAAACACCCAGTAGTTCATAAAAGTTGAAGGCAATATAGTACTATAGTAATAGAGCAAGTGCAGAATCACTGAACCGGAATTGATAACTTGAAAGCATTTAGCGCGGGGCCCTTGAAAGTACGGGGCCCGTAGCTACTACACGAGTAATAGCTACTACATGTGTAGTAGCTACTACATGTGTAGTTGCTACTACATGTGTAGTAGTAGCTACTACATGTGTAGTAGTAGCTACTACACATGTAGTAGCTACTTGTGCTACTTGAATAATCCGGCACTCGGTCCAAGTTCGAAGCCAAATTTACGCGGTCCAATGCGGTACTTCGCTGGATCGATTACAAGCGGCGATTCCATTCATTTGATTCCCATTGCGTGCTCACATTGTGGGGGGAGTGGGGTCATGACCCTGTACTGCCCTGTTCTACTTATTAGGCACAGAGCAAATCAGCCAGAATCAGAATGTTTATTTTAGAATGGCGCAATCCGATGAGCCACTGGCGATGCTATTTGACTAAACATTCGGCAGGTAGCGATGCAAACAACGATCCGTAGCTCCCTTGACGATTCTCACGTCCCAATCAAGACCCATGCATCCCGTTGTCTCGGAACACTAATGAACTACCCGACGAGTGTAATTATCCCTTCGTCCTGAGCTTCTACTGACGAGCGAGGCTTCGAGACAGCGATAACAACGCGATGGCGGTTAAACGCACCAATATGGCAACTGGGTGACGTCACGAGCCCCCTGTACTCAAGTGGAATTCCGCTTGGGATCACGTGCTGCATGCAGCCGGCTGCATTGGGACGCCCAGTGTCCCAGCCCCCCTCCCTGCCTCCTTGCCCCCACCCAATCCCCCTCCCCCCTCCCCTCGCGCCACCTTGTGAAGTGAGTCAACGACGTCGCGCGCAGTCTGTTCGGGGCAGTGACGACGCCACTCCCCCTGTTGGCGCGCGGTGACGTCACCTCCGATTGCTTATTGTGACGTCACAAAGGGGAGTTGGGGAGGGGGGTGGGACCCGTCGTCCGTTTCTCTCCGCCGCGTGCGTGCGTGCGACCCCGCTTTAAAGCTGCCGCGTTCAAGTGTCGATGTGACGGGCGACCCGCGCGCGTCCGCCCGTTCTGTTTGCGTGCCGAGTGACTCAACCCCCTCCGCCGCGTCGACGGTCATCCGCGCGTGCCGATGGGTTTCGGTCGGTCGAATTGCGTGCTGTGGATGCTCGACCGTGTGTGTGTGTGTGTGCCGATTGATCGATTCGCGTGCCTTGCCGTGCCGTCTGTCGCTCGTGTCGTCTGTGTCTGTGCGAGACTCGCTCCATCCTCATGAAGCAATAAAAATGTGGAGAACACAACACGGGGCGTCCCCCGCGTGTTTCTTTATCCATCGTCTGTTGGCTCACGATGACTCTGAAGTAAAGATGATCCAGGATGAGATCTGGTCTTGTGTGTGACAGCAAGGAGAGTAATACGTATGGCAGATGGATGGCTGATGTATATAACAACAAAGACGCCCCGAATAGCCTTAACAGGCTGTTGGGGCAACTTGCTGTTCGCGAGCACCTATATCGGCCTTCATAGGTGCTACTCGCTAACAGCACTTGCCCCAACAGCCTGTTGAGGCTACACGGGGGATCTGTCTTTGTTTGTGATTGTGTGAGAGTGATTTTGTGATTATATATGAGTGCGAGTGTGTGTGTGTGAGCGTGATTATGCATGATTATGTGCGATTGTATGATTGTGTGTGCGATTATATGTAATTGTGTGTATGATTGTGTGTGTGTGTATGATTGTGTGTGATGAGTGGAGTTTGTATGCTCTCATCCTATTTGGTAGACCTGTGTGTGAGCAAGAGAGTTTGATTTAATGCGAGTGTGGAGTCTGTGCGTTCTCTTCCCCTGTTCTGCGTGGTTCTCCGGTTTCCTCCTCACATAGCGAACCCCACACCCACAGTGTAACTGGTAGTGATCAAACCACAGCTACACCTACACCCAGTGTAACTGGAAGTGGTCAAACCACAGCTACACCTATACCCACAGTGTAACTGGAAGTGGTCAAACCACAACTAAACCTACACCCACAGTGTAACTGGAAGTGGTCAAACCACACCTACACCCACAGTGTAACTGGTAGTGATCAAACCACAGCTACACCTACACCCACAGTGTAACTGGAAGTGGTCAAACCACACCTACACCCACAGTGTAACTGGAAGTGGTCAAACCACAGCTACACCTACACCCACAGTGTAACTGGTAGTGATCAAACCACAGCTACACCTACACCCAGTGTAACTGGAAGTGGTCAAACCACAGCTACACCTATACCCACAGTGTAACTGGAAGTGGTCAAACCACAACTAAACCTACACCCACAGTGTAACTGGAAGTGGTCAAACCACACCTACACCCACAGTGTAACTGGTAGTGATCAAACCACAGCTACACCTACACCCACAGTGTAACTGGAAGTGGTCAAACCACACCTACACCCACAGTGTAACTGGAAGTGATCAAACCACAGCTACACCTACACCCACAGTGAAACTGGAAGTGATCAAACCACAGCTACACCTACACCCACAGTGGAACTGGAAGTGGACAAATCGCATGGAAATGCCGAGACATCGCCCGCAATTGACTCATTTGGCATAGCTCAACGAAGTGGCATTTCATGCGGAAATTCATAGCAGCCACATACTCTAAGCGCACGTTTATTATAAATGTGGAGGGGAAAATCGGAGGACCCGGAGAATAATCCATGCGACCACGGGGAGAGAGAAAACACGCAAACTTCAAATACACAGCAGCAGGCGTCAGGGTCGAGATCGAACCCACGGCCTCCTGCATACCAGGCGATGTAGTTAACATCCCCTAGCTACCGTGATGATGATGATGAGAGAGAGACACGCAAACTCCAAATACACAGCAGCAGGCGTCAGGGTCGGGATCGAATCCACGACCTCCTGCATACCAGGCGAGGTAGTTAACATCTCCTAGCCACCGTGATGATGATGATGAGAGAGAGAGACACGCACACTCCAAATACACAGCAGCAGGCGTCAGGGTCGGGATCGAACCCACGACCTCCTCCATACCAGGCGAGGTAGTTAACATCTCCTAGCCACCGTGATGATGATGATGAGAGAGAGACACGCAAACTCCAAATCTACAGCAGCAGGCGTCAGGGTCGGGATCGAACTCACGACCTCCTGCATACCAGGCGAGGTAGTTAACATCTCCTAGCCACCGTGATGATGATGATGATGAGAGAGAGACACGCAAACTCCAAATACACAGCAGCAGGCATCAGGGTCGGGATCGAACCCACGACCTCCTGCATACCAGGCGAGGTAGTTAACATATCCTGGCTACCGTGATGATGATGATGATGAGAGAGAGACACGCAAACTCCAAATACACAGCAGCAGGCGTCAGGGTCGGGATCGAACCCACGACCTCCTGCATACCAGGCGAGGTAGTTAACATCTCCTAGCTACCGTGATGATAATGATGAGAGAGAGACACGCAAACTCCAAATACACAGCAGCAGGCGTCAGGGTCGGGATCGAACCCACGACCTCCTGCACACCAGGCGAGGTAGTTAACATCTCCTAGCTACCGTGATGATGATAATGATGAGAGAGAGACACGCAAACTCCAAATACACAGCAGCAGGCGTCAGGGTCGGGATCGAACCCACGACCTCCTGCACACCAGGCGAGGGAGTTAACATCTCCTAGCTACCGCGTGGCCCACACACACACATATCAGCAGGAGCAGAAATGTCTCCGAGTGCGAAACAATCTTGAGGCTCTGTGAGGCTTTCGCAAAACTAAAACGAGCACAAGTAACGAATAATACGTTAACAGATCGTACATTAATTATAATAAATACATAGCGCTCAAACTCAAGACTCGCACGCTAGAAAACATCGTCACGTGACCGATCAGCTGCTCGTGAGTCACGCGCCCACGGACTAAATCATCGATCACCGCGGGTTCGGGGCGAGGAGTGTTTGAATGTGTCACACTCGACAACACTTCCCACCGAAGCGCATTGCTCTATCTTCTTGGTTCTTTCGGTAAAGCCACGTAGAATGGAAATAATAAAATAATAAAAATAAAACATAATAAAAGAATTCTCACGACGTTTCGGCCACAACGCAAGCAGTCGTCCTCAGGTGAAGAACAGGTCATTCAGACTGTCTTCTCGACAGACCTGTTTTATTTTTATTATTTCCATTCTACGTGACTTTACCGAAAGAACCGAGAAGATGAATCCCTGCAGTCACGAAAGCTTTAAATCGAAAAATGACAGGTTTGTGCTGTTTTTCCGGATCGAATCGGCTGTGGGCCGCGTGGCGCTGAGCACTCAATTCCCCCGTGCCGGTGATGGGGTAGCATCGCCCTCTGGCGGCCACACGTGGCAACTGCGGGTGCAGACGGTAGCACACAAACGGCAGTACACAGAGTACACAGACGTTAGTACACAGAGTACACAGACGGCAGTACACAGAGTACACAAACGACAGTACACAGAGTACACAGACGGTAGTATACAGAGTACACAAACGGCAGTACACAGAGTACACAAATGGCAGTACACAGAGTACACAAACGGCAGTACACAGAGTACACAGACGTTAGTACACAGACGGTAGTACACAGAGTACACAGACGTTAGTACACAGACGGCAGTACACAGAGTACACAGACGTTAGTACACAGACGGCAGTACACAGAGTACACAGACGGTAGTATACAGACGGCAGTACACAGAGTACACAGACGGTAGTATACAGACGGCAGTACACAGAGTACACAGACGTTAGTACACAGACGGCAGTACACAGAGTACACAGACGTTAGTACACAGACGGCAGTACACAGAGTACACAGACGGTAGTATACAGACGGCAGTACACAGAGTACACAGACGGCAGTACACAGAGTACACAGACGGCAGTACACAGAGTACACAGACGGAAGTACACAGAGTACACAAACGACAGTACACACAGTACACAGACGTTAGTACACAGAGTACACAGACGGTAGTACACAGACGGCGGTGGGGAGGAACTGGGTGGGAACAGGGGTAATTGAGGGGATCCATCTGGGAGCTCCCAGACCCCGCTAGAGAGTTGTAGAGAGAGAGGGGGGTGGGTGGGTGGGGTGGGGGGATAAAAGGCGGTGAGAGTCGGGGCTTGGGGCTCGGGGCTGTCCGTGGGACTCGGGGTCGTCTCGTGGTGGAAGGTCGTCTTCTTCGTCGTCTTCGCCGCCGCTGCTGCCGCTGCTGCTGTCTCGGCAGCAGTTCGCGCCGTCGTTGCGAGACGGCGGCGTGCAGCGTCGTGTTACGAGCCCGTGCGTTGAGATTGTGTGGAGTGCAATAAATGAATAAAGAATGTGCCACTACAATTGTTGTTCTTAGGTTTTTTTCGGTAAAGTCACGTAGGTAAAACATTATTTTATTTTATATTATTTTATTTTTATTAAACTTTTTTTATTTTACTTTTATTAATTAAATTTTTTTTACCTACGTGACTTTACCGAAAAAACCTAAGCATATGAATCCTTGCAGTCACGAAAGCTTCAAATCTAGAAGAAAAATTTTAACCCGTAAAAACAAAGTTTTTCACTATAAATCCTTTATATGCGTGGCGGCTAGAGTCCTCTCGTCCTCTGGCTTGAGATGGCTGCCACCTATGGGTCAGATGATTGTCTGCCACCATTAAGCAATTGGTAATTAAATATTTAAATGTTTTCCCCTAAAAATGGTAAAATTTTGGAAAAAAAATTTACACGAAAATAAATTGTCACGCACAACGAGTCTGTGTGCAAAATGTCAGCTCGATTGGATCACGGGGAGTGGGTTAAAAAACGACCGAAAGATTTGCTCGGTCCTAAGCAAGCAAGCAAGCGAACTTAATATAAAGGATTAAAAAAAAAGCTACAGTTGTTGTCTGCGGAGTCCTTCGTTACACCAGAATGCGTGTGGGTTGACGGCTGTGAGTCATTCCCCACCATCGCCCCCGTGATCGATAATCGATAATCACGCGTCGACTCCAAACGCGCAAGGGGGCGTCCATAAATGACGTCACGCACGAGGTGGGGGGGGGGGGGGTTTGAGAAATGTGACGTCACATCAAAATGCGCAACTTTAAATAAATATAGACAACACGTTCTACTTAATTAAATAGACTTTGTAATAAATGTTTTCTCCTACAACATCAGAGTGGAGCGCCACATTAAATACGCACTACAATGACAATAGTTTAAAGCGATTTGAAGCATGTTTTATTTTGGGGGGGGGGGCAGAGCTTTGTGACGTCATATTTGAGAGGGGGGGGTCAGACTTTTTGTGACGCCGTGTGACGAGGGGGGTGGGGAGTCAAAAATCGTCCAAAATCGCGTGACGTCATTTATGGACGGCCCCTTTGAGGGCGACACGGAGTGGACCTATTTTCGCGAGCCAGCGGAACGATGGCGGACGGTGGCCGCGCGGGTGCACGGACACACTCGCGGGGCGGGGCGGGAGGTGAAGCGGCCGCGCCCGGGGGGGGGGGGGGTTGGGGGGGGACAATCACCGCGGCGGAGTCGCCGCCACCGCGCATTCATTTGCTGACGTCACGTCCGGTGACGTCACGGGCGGTGACGCGCTTCGGTCGCCATGTTGCGTAGGGAGGAAAGCGTTTGGGAATAAAAATGTTCCCCTTTGCGGCAATGAAACAGGACGTGTTTAAGATGTTCAAACACCAAACAGAGGCCTTTTGCAAGGAATCATGTCTGCATTAACCACACACGCGGTACTTGTGGTGAACATGCAAACAAATACATGCTCTGGAAATATATGCATTGTATATGCCGGTCTACTGTACAATACTGTACCGTATACGTGTATACAATAGTAACTAATACTCTTTAGTTTTTTCGGTGAAGTCACGTAGGTATAAAATTAAAATAAATAAATTTACATAAAAAACTGAATCGATTATACCTACGAGACTTTGCCGAAAGAACTAAAGAGTATGGATCATTGCAGTCACGAAAACTTAAGATCTAGATTGAATGGTAACTAATCTTAACACGAGAACATCTTAACACCTGTGTTGTTGCCAGAAAAAAAGGGGAAACCCTATTTTGATATTTTGGTACTGCCAAAGGAGGTCCCATGATGTAATCTTCACACGTTTGTCAAAAGCACTATACTGTACATATTGTACATAGCACATTATTTAAAAATGTTTAAGGCCGCACACCAGTGTTATTTTGAGAGGGAACGTGTTAAGTTGTGTTTGTGCTCATGTGCTACCACTGCATCATGACAAGCCACTTCGTTGAGCTGCTCTAACTTGTGATTTTAAAGCGCTACGATATGGCTCAGGCTCTCGCCGGTAAATTACTTTTTATTACTTTTAGTGGTTGGGTTACCTGCCCTATACTTTGCACTCCTATCGTTGTTTGTCCTAACTTTCTGACCCCGTGTCCCTACAGGACATATCTAAAATAAAAGAGATCGATAACTAATCGGATTCCTCCAGGACACAAAAAGATTCTGACTCTAAAATACAGTGCAAAATGTACTTTACAGTGGGCGGCTTACTGTACTCAGAGAATCGATCCACGTCGGCGATCATTAATCGATTCGCCTAAGCCACACCCCCCCACCAACTCTCGCGAGATCTGTTTGACCGCCTGTGCCTCGCAGTTACAATCCCCTGCGTGGCTCTCGCGAGAGTTTGCGGCCCCTGCTATCGAGCCCGGGAAACCCCGCGCGCCCCCCCTTTCTCACCAGGCCTCGCCGCCGCCGCTGCGTCGCTCCTCTCCCCGCGCCCTCCGCGTCGCCACCTCGCCAGCCTCGCACGCAGCAATGCCGCCCAAGGGACCCCCACAGTCCGTCCAGGTGTTCGGGCGCAAGGTGAGAGCCGTGGAGGAAGACGGGCCCGTTTCTTTGCGGCTTTTGAGGCGAGGCGAGGCGGGGCCTAGCGATCGCGGCCTCGTGTCTCCCCCGAGCGCCCGCCTTGCCTGGCCACACTCGCCGGAGTCGTCGCGACGCGCGCGGGTTAAAGAAGCGCTCAGAGTTCTACAACAGCCTCGATCTCGCTCGGACAGACGAGCCTCCTCGAGGCTGCGTGTTCACGTAATCCGTAAGCGAACGCGACGCGCTGTTGATTTATTTTTCTTCCCACACCGAGCGATGTCGGCCCCATCGTGTCGATGCCTGAGTCCTGACGGGGCCTGTGGGGGGGGGGGTGTTGAGAGTGGTCCGTCGTGTTGAGAGTTGCCAATGGTGCTTGAGTAACGTGCCCGAGGGTGCCTGGTGTGGTGGGGGGGATGGAAGAGACGGCGCAAGCCTTGCGCCAGGCCGCTTGGCAGGAGGCAACACGTGTTCCTGTGCGTGTGGAGTCGTCTGCTGGCGGTGAAGTCGATGACCGCTTTAAATGTTAGCGACTCCCAACCAACATCATAGCGGGCCGATGCGCGCGTCTCCTCGTATAGTTGGACAATTGAAAGACGGGGGCCACGCTGGTGCGATTGTAGCCATGACACCCTCATTATGAACCGTAGTGTAAAGCGGCTGTCTTAGAATACCAAGACTACTCGGGACTAGCCTGAAGACCTCACGTCGTGGCCAGCAGATGTCGACAATTGGCACTTACCTCGTGAACATCTGTGCTGCCATACGCAGGGATGGATTTGGTGACTTGGCAATTGTGTTCGGGCAGAAAATGGTCAGTCCCCCACCCCCCACGTGCTGTGGCTGGCTTAGGAGCTTATGATTCAGTTCCTTAAGATGCTCGCAGCATGTGGAGCAATACGTGGCACGACCCAAGAACACATCCGAGAGCTGTAGTTGTGTTAATGGAAAATTGATCGCTGTGCATGTGTCTCATTTTCTTCACCGGATCGGGCAGACGAATCATAAAGTTCCCAAGTGAGGTGCGGCCCCAGAAATGTAAACCTTTAAAAATTGGGGACCCTACGTCGGCGAAAACAACGTGAAATCTATTGCCTGCTGCTAATTCTCACACTATTGGTTCTTTCGGTAAAGTCACGTATAAAGATAAAATAATAAATTAAATAATAGCATACTACGACGTTTCGATTGCAACACAAGCAATCATCAGGTATAAAAGAAATAGCAACAAAAATCTGACCAGAAAACTATAGACAGACATTTAATTTATTATTTTATCTTTATACGTGACTTTACCGAAAGAACCAAAGAATATTTCCTGCAGTCACGAAAGCTCCAAAATTATAATTCTCATTGTTGTGCAGTTTAACCCATTGTGTGTGTGTGTGCTTAATGGTGAATTGTTGACTGAACACTGCGTTGGCATTGTCGTGCAGAAATCCGCCACGGCCGTGGCGCATTGCAAGCGCGGCAATGGCCTCATCAAGGTGAACGGGCGGCCACTGGAGATGGTGGAGCCAGCGACTCTGCAGTACAAGGTAAGGGGGGGGGAGACCCCTTGAAAAGCGTGGGAAGATAAAGTGCGATGGCCGGTTTCTGGTGGTCCAGATTACTTGATAATCTGCTTAGTCCTGTGAAAGTTAGTATCGTACGTAGCTAATCTGGAGATGCTAATTATTGTTATGTAAGAGAATTGTCCTGATAGTGGATTGCCATTTTTTACATGGCTGATACGTGCAGAATCTGATGGTAGCGTGAATTAACCTACCTGCTATTCAATTGAAATGAGATTCTAAGAGAGCGTATTACTGTGTTGGCAAATGTGTTTGTCAGTGTATGAGTGAGTGGATATTACTGTGTTGAGCTTGACTGTGCATCTGTTGATATCCAAGGCGTCCATTAAATAAATCGTCCATTAATGAAAAATTATAAGCAGATGGCAATTTGAAATGTGATTTAAGCTTGGGGGTTTGGGAAATGGAAGGATGTGCCAAAAAATCAGCTAGGATGGTGATATTATACAGCACAAAACAAACATTTTTAAACCATCGCAATGTAGGCGATCATCTGGGTCTCATTGACGAATATCTGAGCTCAACGGCTAATGTCAGTGACAAATATCTGAACTGCTGCTGGGCCTTCCCTAGGTCGACTCAGCCATGAACGAGGACATGGTGCTGTGTGCAAACATTACCGCTTGTGGGAAAAGGTGTGGTATTAGCTACCCACCCACTCGTGTGCCGTGCCGGCCACCATCGGTGGGGAACCATGGTGGCGAGATGTTGACTACCTCGCCTGGTATACATGAGGTCGGGGCTTTTTTTCCACCTCCAGTTCAGTTTTCCCTCCATTTATAAACGTGTGCCTAAGAGTTTTTGGCCGCTAAAAATTTCCACGTGATATGTCACTGCGTTGAGAAGTTATTTGTCGCCAGGTCGCTCCTTCAAAAGAACTACATAGCTCAGTGGGCTTGACCTGGTATAATAAATAACAATTATAGGTGCTCGCTAACAGCAATTGCCCCAGACTGTTAAAGGCCACGGGGGGGGGGGGTGGTCTTTGTCTTTGTGTCTCACGGTGTGCTCACCTTGCCGTGTCCCTGCATGTGCAGCTGCTGGAGCCGATCTTGCTGCTGGGCAAGGAGCGGTTCTCCGCCGTCGACATTCGTGTGAGGGTGAAGGGAGGTGGCCATGTGGCGCAGATTTACGGTGAGGTTTTTATTTATACACGTGGGAACAATTACTTTTTCTGCTTATCTACGTTTCTGCCAATCTTACACTTTGAATTCGGATGTCCTAAGACATCGGTCACAGTAAACTTGATGATACCTGACCATTGTGTTTTTAACGTACAGCTAATGAAATAATAGTAACGCGAAAGTTTTGTTCTCATAAGGCTTCTGTGCATTGCTATCTTACTGCTTGCATGCCGCTGCTGTTTTATATTCGTCAATATAACGAAAGCGTTTGTCGTGTGCTCCCACAGCCATTCGCCAATCCATCTCCAAGGCACTTGTCGCCTACTACCAGAAGTGTAAGTCCTACCTTGTTTTTATACTTGTTTACCCAGCAAAGCCTCACCGAGTCTCCTCTTGACTCTTTCATGCAGGGTCCCTGCAAAGTTTTTGCCATTGGGGGCGCAGTGACAGCTATACATGTACCTATGGTGAACTTCTTTTTGCACCGTGCATATCCAATCCGTGCTAATCCAAGTTGACTAAATTGCGGGTTACACTTTTAATTTGGCCATCTTTTTTAAACCATGACGCCGGCACACGACGCTCTACTCCTTCGAATGCCGTCGCGGGATCTTTAAAATGCCCGCCGTGACAGACGGCACGTGGAATATTTATACAACGAAAACGTTCGGCAGTGAGGGGGGGGGGGGTTTGGCCGCTGGATTCGAACCGTGAGCCTCTTTGGGTGAGAACGCTGCCGCTAGGCCACGTCACCGCGCACCCCCAGCCTCTGTATAAAGCGTGTTTCCAGTGAGGTGCAAGCAGCTGCCTTCCGTGGTCTATGCTGCTCGTGTTTTAACTTGAAGGTGCCACTCGTGTGTACATCTGTCTCTACCCTTGATCTCCCTTTGGCACTCTGTTCCTGCATCTCATCGTTCCTACCCTCCTAGTATCTCCCCCCCCCCCCCCTGTCTGCATTAATCATTTGCTTTGTTTTTTCCACTCTGGTCTCTTTCCCCCCACCCAACCCCCTCTTATACTTACCCTCATCTCCACTACCCTCCTTGCCTTTTAGATGTGGACGAAGCCTCCAAGAAGGAAATCAAGGACATCCTGACACAGTACGACCGTACTCTGCTGGTTGCCGACCCTCGCCGCTGTGAGCCCAAGAAGTTTGGTGGCCCCGGCGCTCGTGCCCGCTACCAGAAGTCCTACCGATAAACCTTCTCGGCGTCGTGGCTCCGCTGCCAAATTCGTAATAAAAGCGGATGCGTTGACAGCTTCTCCCCTTGTTTGGAGGTGTGCATTATTTGCCGAGTGTGTGCATAGTGGTGGTTGCAGCCGGTTGGGCTTGAGTAGCTAAAAACTAATTTGAGGTTGTGTTTTGGCTTGCGGAGCATGGAGAGAGATGATGATTGGTCGATTAAATTAATCGGCTAAACTGCGGTAGACTACTTTTTTTATAATTATTTTAACTTGTAATGTGCTACACGGCTTTTGCTTGCACTCAAAGAGAGGGTAACTCGGAGGCTTGGCGAGGAACCACGCAGTGGGCCTGTGCCGACAATCGCTCAAGCTCTGCGGTCCTCGGTTGTTAAGATGTTCGCCAATTAATCTGTCCCTGTGGGATGAAACTGGAGCACTGCAGAACACGAGCGCAAGGGGGCAACACTGTCCCATAAACACGGAACGTGGAGGTTATATTGTTTTGCTGTACTGCGTTCTGGCAAAGCAGCTTGATGGGCAGCTCTGCCTATGGGTAGAATTTCGTGACATTTGTGCGTTCCAACAACCCTCACCTCCACAGTGTTGGAATGTAGCCACCACCGCCCAGTCTTGATGGATAATTTAGGCCTCTTTAAAGATCGTAGTCGATCTTGTCTCCCGATAATGGGACGTGTCCCAGAGTTAAGCACGAAATGATGCTGATCACCAAGACCTGCCCACCTTCCATCCAGTTGCTGGCAAGGGAACAGGGATGGGACTTGTTTAAAGTTATTATAGTAAGTAATTGAATTGATATTCTTTTTGAGAGATTATTTGATTAGATTCCTCTGTTCTGCACGGGTGTGGTTACATTAAAGCAATTGTCCAGTTGCATGGAATTGCAAGCGAGTGAAGCTGCTCAATAATCGGGAACTACCAACCATTGCTTAAAAACAAGTGTTTTAGATTTTTTGGTAGCGACATGCGAGGCTTACCCAATGGGTCTAGGACGCGAGATTAATCACATCCCCTACGGCGATATAAGTGATTAATGTGTCCCTGATGGTGATCTGAAATGAAGTTCGTTGGAACAACGTATGTTGCAGGGAGAAGATTAAAAACAGATGGAGAGTTTGTGCTTTGAGGGATTGCATGTAAATGATAGTGCATTCATGTGCTGATAGAATGAAGAGTTTATGCAAACCTCTCCAAGCTGAACTAATTGGCAGAATATCATTTCTGTTTACGGGGGTGGGGTATATGGTCCACTAAAAATAAAAAACTCCATATTTCTCGATTGGGATACGTGGCAGCATTGCTCCAAACTAAACACTTGGCAGAGCCATCCTAAAAATATATTTTTTATACCAGGAAAAAGCCACGCAGGTAGTTCGTTTTCAGAAGTGGCCTGACTGCACGGTAGTTCAACGAAGTGGCTTATGTGGAAATGCATAGCATCGAAATACTCTCAAACGCACGTTTCTAAAAGAAAAACCGGAGGACCCGGAGAAAAAATGGGCGTGACCACGGGGAGAACGTGCAGACCCGGTTGGGAGTTGACATTGCGGCACCCCAAAAGTATGGGGACTCAGGATTTCGCGAGTAAACGTGTAACAAGCTGAGTAATGCCCAAACACTCTAAAAAAAATTCCTCTACAAATTGCAAGTGAAATCACTTATCTACCAACGGTAGGCATTTATAAACTATGAAACAAAAAGCTGTCCCCATGACCCTCAAATCCACACTACACAACCACTTTGACACTGCCTAACAAACAAGATCAGCTGACACGACTCAACAAATCCTTACAAAGTGAATATTTAGTAGTCACTCCGCAGTGTTCGTTGCTAATTCGTCGTTTGCGGCACCAACTGCCATCACCATTGCTGGTGTGTCCTAGAGCGTGGAGCCCGTGACCTGCTACGTGTCCCCAGTGCAGCCTCGCGTCGTGACATCGTCTCCCATCGCAGCCACGGGCGCATGTTTCACCGCCCTGAGTGGGTCTCAAACGGCGTGGCGACGATACTCGAAGCTGCTCGCGATGAGCGAAGGGAAATCTCTCACTCGGAGGACGCCTTCACAGCTGCCCCGAGGCACAAATCGGACTGTGGCGTTACAGCGGTTTATCATACGAACAACTTAAAATGGTATCTTCAATAGACAATGCACGTGGAAATAATAATTTAAACAAAACTATAGAAAAGTATTATTTTATGAGAAAATTGATATCTCATCTTGACGCCCCCAGTGGACGAGCCGCGCCGTGTACGGATGTGAACAATTTCGCGCTTTTCGTTCAAACAAAAAAAGGCGAAATAACGCTACGGAATTTTTTTAAAAGGCTCTGTGCATTGACAACAAAAACAATATCCAGGGAATTTGTGGAAATTTATCGACGGTTACCAATGGTGACGTAAACAGTTGTCAACCCATTATTAGTGACCTAATTACAGACCAATGCAGACCTCTTTCGGTAAAGTCACGTAAATATAAAAATACAATATTCACTTTATTATTATTTTTCTATCTACGTGACTTTATCGCAAGAACCAAAGAAAATGAATCCCTGCAGTCACGAAAGTTTAAACGGTCACCCCGTTTCCCTTATAAATTTCAACGTTAATCCTACAAAGTCCATCACGAGGGAGAAACACAAAAAATAGACAAAACTATTTTGGAACTCAATCTCCCTGTACAAGAAGCACGGGCTAACCGTATGTGGTTGACAGGCGTGCGTACACGAGGCGTGGTGAACGCCGCGATTTCCCCATGCGGAATTTGGCGATGCTGCAGATTTCTTCGGCCGTTCCGACTTGACTTGGCGCTTCCGCGGATTTCACCCACAGCGGACATTTAGCGCCTCTGCCGCGGATTTTCCTAGGGCGGATTTAAGGAGCGCTGCCGCAGTTTACCTTGATGCAGTATTTGCTGCTGCCGCGGATTTTCACAGCGGCCATTTGGTACTGCCGCGGATTTTTTTTGTGTGTGTTTTACATCGTGCCCCTTTTAACCGCTGTCGCGAATTTCACAGGGGACATTTGGCGCTTTCGCGGATTTTCCACGTCAATTCCACAAGGGCTGCCGCAGATTCCACATCAAATTCATGAGGGCTGCCGCGCATTTATACATCAAATCTACGACACTGCAACGGATTTCAACATAAAATCCACGAGGGTTGCCGTGGATGTCCATATGAAAGCCATGAGGGCTGCCGCGGATTTCCACACAAATTCGCGACGGCTGCCGCGGATTTCCACATCAAATCCGCAAGAGCTGCCGCGGATTTCCACATCAAATCCGCGAAAGCTGCCGCGGATTTCCACACAAATCCGCGAGAGCTGCCGCGGATTTCCACATCAAATCCGCGAGACCTGCCGCGGATTTCCACGTCAAATCCGCGAGTGCTGCCGCGGATTTCCACGTCAAATCCACGAGGGCAACCGCGGATTTCCACGTCAAATCCGCGAGTGCTGCCGCGGATTTCCACGTCAAATCCGCGAGTGCTGCCGCGGATTTCTTTCACCCCCGCACCTCCGCGGCGCCGAGTGTCATGGCCGCCATCTTCGCTGGCTGCGCGCTGCGGTGAAGGCGGCTCCTGCTGGGCGGCAGCGGCGGCGGAGGAGAAACTGAAAACAAATTCAACGGCGACGACATCTGACGACGTAAATTTAGAGCGGGGAGGAGGAGAGGGGGGGGGGGCGGAGTCGCTGAAGCGGAGGGTCAAAAAGGGGGGTCGGTCGCCACGACGGAGGCGGCGTCGTTTCTGAGGAGAGGAGCAGGAGGAGAAGCGCGCCAACTCGCGAAATGCCGGCCGTGTCCAAGGGCGATGGCATGCGCGGCCTCGCCGTCTTCATCTCGGACATCCGCAACTGTGAGCGCCACCCCCATTCTTCTTCTTCAACCACCTCGCATCCACACGAACCACCGCCTTCTCGGTCGCGCCATTTCGTTACCGCCGCTGCTGCTGCTGATGCTCGTGAGGACGTCTCTGTCGATGTCTCTGTTGGAATGATGTGGGGGCCCCCTTCCCCGCCTTAGGTGGTGGTGCTGGTTGTTGTTGTGTTCTCGTCGGCCCCACTGCCCCGCAGACTCCATGCGGCTTGCGATGGTTGCACGCCGTCACTGCGGTTCGTGCCCTCGACGATGTTACCCGTCGTCGTCAATGCTCTCTGCCAGGGCTCTCTGGCCTTGCACCTTCTCTCTCTTTCTCTCTCTCTCAATAATAATGATGATGATGATGAAGGCGAGTGTCGTGCGCCTGATGCGTGAGGCGCATCGTCGTCCGTGTCTCGAGTGTCGGGGACTGTGAACGTTCCCCTCGGAGTCGATAAGGCGACGTGGCCGCGGGGCCCCGCTCCGTTCGTCGCCCCCAGAGCCCGTGGAGCTCGCGGTGTTTTTAGGGGCACAGACCACGACGACCACCACGACCACGACCACGACGACCACGACGACCACGACGACCACCACGACCACCACGACGACTACGGCCACCACCTCGTGCACGATTTGTTGTTTGTACGCCGTCAGAATCGACTTTGCCGCATTGCCACATTCACAGCTCAAAGCCAAAGGTCCCCCCCCCACCCACCCGGGGTGTGTCGCCTTTAACAGACTTGTCGCCTTTAACAGACTTGTCGCCTTTAACAGACTTGTGGGGGGCAAGTGCTGTTAGCGAGTAAGCGGCACAAACCTCGTGAAGGGGGGGGGGGGGGCCGGCACTGTGGCACACACCAGGGGTTGGGTGGGTGGCCCAGCACAACCACGCCCGGCCGCCTTTATCTCCCCTAATGGCGATGTTTATACACTGCACCGGGGATACTCATTTGAGGCTGAGTCGACCTAGGGGGGGTAAGCCCAGTATCGGGTTTAAGAACACATTTCTGCGGAGGGAGCTGGTAGGAACGTTGGGTTGCTCGGTCAATGGCCAGGGTCAACGGCGGCGTGGTGTATTCCGCAAATATGCCCGACTGTGAGGGCGGGCACAAGCCGGCGTGAGTAGGTTAAACGTTGAGTTTTATAAGGGCACCACGGGGTGACCAGCCCCTCCCTGCAGGACGGACGGACACAATAATCCTCTGTGGGCTGGTGTAACCAGGAGGTTCCTACCAGTATATAAACTGCTGGCGTTGACCCGCGAGCGGGAGCTGGAATCGAACTGAGGTCGCCGGCTTCGTGGCGCAGCGCGCGATGAAAACCAACCCCGGCATGCCACGACCGCTCCTCGCGAGCCCATCGTCTCCTCGCTGAGATAAACGGCACGGCAAGGATCGAATAATAACAATAAGTCACTGTTCGATTACAATTTGCATTGCACAGCTGTTGCAGCAACGTTGCGGACGGGGAGAGCGAGCGAGACGCGTTGTTGCACATGCAATTATAATTATTGATTGTGCCGAATTGAATGGCGTGTGACCGTGGTCATAATCATCCCCTCGGTACTAATAATTACCGAAAGAACCGGAGAGTATAATAATGATCCCCTCAAATCTCCTAATAACATCCATTTTCTGCTCCCGTGCAGTTTGAGCAGCAGTGGAGCTTGCTTGTCATGCCGCGCCTGGACCAGTTACTTGATTGAGCGACAACCTGTAATCTCACTGGCACGGCGTACTAATAACCTGCACATTTATATTCTTGGTTCTTTCGGTAAAGTCACGTAGAAGGCAAACAATAAAATAATAAAGATATTAAACAATAAAATTTTCACGACGTTTCGATCATCAAGTGTGAAAACCACAGCAAGAAAATGTGCTTGCTGTGGTTTTCACACCTGATGATGATTGCTTGTGTTGCAATCGAAACGTGATCATTTTATTGTTTTATATTTTTATTATTTTATTGTTTCCCTTCTACGTGACTTTACCGAAAGAACCAAGAATATTAATCCCTGCAGTCACGAAAGCTTTCAATCAAAACCTGCACATTATTTTCACGACACATCAGCACGTACGTAAACATATATATATATAACCCAACCGACAATGGATTACCCATTGTAATTTCTATGCATTCATTCATTCCGCCCCACCGCCACTTCACACGTGAACTGCTCACAAATCACGTCATCACATCTTTCCCTCTATTTAGGGAACGAAACAGGAGGAGGATTTCTCCACAAATTTGGCTGTCTGCCTGATGATGCTACTTGTAATTACTGGCGAAACGTCGTACTCGGATTGTAAACGTTGTGGATTTGCTGTCCAACACACCGTTGTGCTGTACTAGTGACGAATCGACATGTTGTTTTTACGTGACACTAAACCTTACTAATTGGCTGTGGCGGGTTTAACGACACATTTATATTTACGCGATTTAACAAAAAAACATATTTTGGATGATATTGATAGCGAAAGCCTACGTGTTAAACAGACTATGTTAAATCATTATTCGTAGTTAAAAGTGTGCAGTGTATTTAATTTGGGTTTTTTGTTGACCAAACCATCTCAATCCTATGCAGGACCCTTCCGAAATTTTGAGTTTTCGGGCTCATTGTGGTAGCAGCTCTGCCGGCCACGTACATCATTGTATTGGTGTTAACCTTGGCCTGCGGATTATTGAAAGATGGTGGCCGCGCATCCCAGACGATGTGGGCCGTTTCGTCAACCACCGCAGTCTGCACTCCGAAATTTGAGGGATTGGAATGCACGAGCAGAAGCTCTTGTCGGCTCCCTCTGTCTCTCTCTCTCTCTGCCGATCGGTGGACTCAAGCGGCAAACGACTGAGCAGTGGTTCCCAGGGCCCGGGTTCGCTAAGCCGTAACAAGCGGTCCCGTTGAGACTGGCGCAGTCGTCACTACGACGGTGTTGTACTTCGCTGACACCAGAAACATATTTGTGCTACCCCTTGGACAACTGTTCAGATAGTGGCCAGCGCAACCCAAACAGTGGACCGTGTAGTTAAACCCAGTGTAGCTACACGAACTCTCTCTCCCTGAAGCCCCCCCTCGTCATGTCCAGCAGCAGCAGACTCTTAGAGATACAATAAAGACCAGCCACAGTAGGAGTGTGATTGTGGCAATGCAACCCAAACTATTGACCGTATAGTATAAACCCATATAGAGATACATAGTGACTCTTGGAGATACATAGAGACCCACAAAGATACATTACAGATACAAGCCACAGTAGTGTGATTGTGGCCATGCAACACAACCTATGGACCACAAAGTTAACCCACTGTGGTTGTGTTCCTTCAACGGAGGAGGAGAACAGCGACATGACACAAACTCTCTTGCTCTGCTGAAGCCCTCTAGTCGTGACCAGTAGCAGCAGCAGACCTCGACTTTGGCATTCATCTCCTGAATTACTTTGGGGCTGCTGCCATCGTGTGCAAGGATAGCCATTGAAATGAAAAGGTCTGGCATTTGTTTGTCTCTTGATATGCACAGCGAATGTGGCGAGGCTCTCTGTGTTGTTGTATGTTGAAACTTCTTTCGCACCGTACGAAGCCAACCATGCCAATCGTGTGTGCTAGCACCAATACCCGCCATTCACCACGAAGGGACGGTAACGTCACCATGGCGCCTGTGCCAGGCCAGGTGCACTTTTTGAGGCCACGTGAAGTGTTGAAGACCCAGGTGCCATTAGTTGGCTCATTGAAATGACTGGTAGATGCACCAGCTGTACCCCCTACTGTGCCAACTTGCTGCATTTTAGCCGCTCGGCGCTCCACTCATGTTGTGAGCATGCTAACAACAACAACAACCGCCATTCGCCACGAAGTGGCGGTGACGTCCCCACGGCGCTTGTGCCAAGCGATGTGCACGTTAAGGCCACGTGAAGTGTCAAACACCCGCTGGCAGGAGATCACGGGGCAGACCCAGGTGCCATGGGTCGATTTGAGATGTCTGGTCGATGCACCACCTGTGCCGCCTACTGTGCCAACTTGCTGTGTTTTAGCCGCCCGGCGCTCTGCTCGTTGTTGTCACCCGTTGCTCCTCTGCCGTTTATTGTTGCTGGAGGGCGACTGCCTCCAACTGCCCAGTAGCATCTTGACACTTGGTATCAGTCATCGGCAAGTCCACTCAGATCCACATCATTCTTGTTACAACATCACTCTATCTCTTATCTAGCCTGTGCCGCGCCCATTTAGCCTCCTCTATCTGGCCGAAAAAAAGCTGTTTCGGCATGTGGTGGCTGGGCATGCGGGCTACATGACCCAGCCAACGCACCCTTGTCTTCCAGAGGAGCTCATCGATGGGACTTTGTCCAGATATTTCAAGGATTTGTGAACTCCTCGCACAATCCAGCCAGGTTAAACCCAGGATGAATTTTAGGCAGGCCAGTGTAAACGTTTAGAACTGGCAAAGATGTTCCATTTGGGGAGTCTATGTTTCGCAAGCGTAGAGAAGGGAGGGCATAACTGTGGCTCAGCAGAAACAAAGCTTCTTGTGGAGCGAAAGACCAGGTAGCTTCCACACAGCGTTACGCAGCCGATGAAAAGATAATGCCGCTCGACTGATTCGGAGTGAGACCTCTGCTGTCAAACCAGAGCTGGTCATGAGCACACTGCCCAGGTTTGGAAAACTCTCCACTCTCTCCACAACTGCCCCATTGCCAATTGAGAGTTGTGGGGGTTGAGTGTCTGATGCTACAAAATACCCAGGCAGGTGCTTAGTTTTTGTGGGGCTGATTGTAAGGCCCCACCTCTTAGTGGCATGCTCCAGGTTCAGCAGCAGTGCCTCCAACTCCTCTGAATGAGCAGCAATCACCAGATCATCGGCATACGTAACATTGTTGACCAATACAGAGCCATCCCTTTACCGCACCAGGGCATCGATCAGCCTCCCATTGTATCTGTACCAGATGGAAATTTCTCCGGTACAGCCATCGAAGGCTTTACGAACTACGTGATCGAAATCGTTGTTAAATAATGGACATCCCTGTCGCACCCCAAGGTGAACAGGGAATGGCTCCGACTCCCGGCCACATAGTTTTACCCGGGCCTGCTCACCATCATGAATGATTGTGAGCAGAGAGTCGGGGACTCCGAAAGCACGAATAACAACCCAGAGCCCAGGCCTACTGATGGTATCATAGGCCTTGACCAGGTCAATAAAGCAGAGATGTAGGTCTTGTTGGAATCCCTACACTTCTGCTGTAGCAGACGTGCTAGCCACACAAAAAATAAAGATCCCCCATATAGCCTTAACATACTATAGGGGCAAGTGCTGTTAGCGAGCACGTGCTAGCACACACACACGGACATAGACTTCGCGTTTATATTTATACTGAGCTGCATTGACCCGCCCCAAGCCCATCGCATAGCTTCTCCTGCATCACTTGCCGTCATTGGTTCGCCTGCATTGACTGAAATGACGCGTGCCGCTCTTCCTTCTGTTGACATCCAACCAACCGTTCCAACGTGCAACCATCCCACCGCTATTTTAGCGATATAATTTATTACACCACTTGCGTATAAACTTGCATTGTAATTATAGCATGGTGCATACATTACTCAACTGTTGTAAGTTACAATACCACCTCTCTCCAGTTAATGTACTTGAAGCCCCAACGAAACGTCAGCTATTGTAATGCATGTTTAATTAACGTTCCACTAATTAATGATGTACGCTAGTGGATCACGAGGGAGGGGTGTGAGGTGGCTGAACCCCAATGCAAAATCTTAACGTTTCAAACCCTCTATCTCTTAAATGCTCAATATTAGTGAACCATGTTTCAGAATAACACGTAATCAATATCTATAACCGTGTACAGTACACGTACTGTATTTATATTTTCTTCACATCAATTTTTTCCCGCACGCGATAATGACACATTTTGCAGCAGGTCCGCTCGTTCGATGCTGCACCGCCATTTCATATTTGACGGGGGAGGGGGGGTGGGAAATCGCTGATGCTTGGCCACATTTTATCATCCAAACCTCCTGATAATAGTTTTCGGTCAGAAAATAACAAACATATATACACAGGTTATAAAGTGTAAAACTTATGATGCATAAGCATGGGTTTTCTTGCTAAAATATCAGACAATAAACCCGTAGAAATGTTTTGTTCTTTCTGAAAAATAATGGACGATAAATTATTGCCGCATAAGTATTTTTTTTCCTGGTATCATTGCTATATGTAACATACAGTATGTATATACCTGGGACTGAACATAGCATTGTCTTCTTGTAGGAGACGATAAGGCTGACGTGCAGTAGCCACATGAATGTGTGCTACACGATGACGCGCTAGTGCACCCGCTACTTAGCAACGCAGCTCTGAAGTGCATGTGCCGAGTCTCTTGGAGGTCCAAGCCCTCGGGACACGTACTATCATTGCTGACTGTGCAGACGTAAATCACTAATGTAAACACAGATGAATAGAATGAAGGTACCTTTACAACGCTGTTCTTCACTAATGTTCAGAGGGGGGTGCCACTTTCGCCGATAAGAATCATCAGTGTGAGGGCCACCACACATTTGAAGGCATTGGGGTTTGACAGCAGCACGATAATGGGGGTGGGGAGGTGTTTTCACATTTTATGTGTTTGTCGGGTGCTGCACTAAAGGCCACCAGCGCCTGTTGGCCTTGCAATCAAGAACATTACTATACATTTTTGAGGGTTCTGTTGATGCCTGTTTCGCTGAGAACTAAACTGACATCCGTAACATAAAATTGGGTTGATCGTTGTTAATTCCCAGGGATTTTTCTTCAGTGGTACATTTATATACGCTATGTAAATATATACGCTTGGTAAATATATACGCTATGTAAATATACCCGTTATCCAGAAAAGCTACCACACAGAGTCTTGAGACTACTGTTCTCATATTTACTTGTTTCGTATATGAATATTCCCATATGTATATTATGAATGCATTATAATAACTTTAGTACCTTTTCGCAGTAAACCGTGGTTATTTTTTCAGAAATCAAAAATTGCAAACATTCATTTTATATATATACTACAATCAGGGATATAAAGTTATCATGCTGATTTCTCCCGTTATCTAATTCAGGTCGGCATCTGATCCGATTTCATTTCTGGATCCTGCTGATTGTCGGCTAATATCCACATCCAATCCGGACTCGAATTTGGTTGCAATTCCATTCTTGTTTCGCACGTTCGGAGGCAGCATTTCATATCCACACATTTTCTTGAACTCTTCATTACATTCTCTACCCCACCCCATTGATCAATGCAGGTAAGAGATGCATTTGATTTCACGAACCGTTTCGTATGTTGCTGAGCGCAAACGTCGCTGTCTGGACAAGCAGTGTTGCGGGATGCAGGACCGTAGCGTAATGTCGTGCAATCATTCCTTGCCGTTGTCGTGCGTTCACCATGTGAAAAACAGTTGGTATATTTGAAATGCTTCATTACACGGAACGCAATGTTCAAGATTTAAAACGTTGGTATATTTTAAATGCTTCATTACACGGAACGCAATGTTCAAGATTTAAAACGTTGTCGACTTGGCTTCGCTTTCAAACTGTTGTGTGGAGGATGCAGTGTTACCCTAACATTTGCTTGATTAACGTGAATACAAAAAAACCCGCCGTGTCTCAAGGACTCTGTCACTGCTGACTCAGGTCGGGCATGTCAGAGTTAAGTAATGTGGCCCACCGAAATTAAGGTTTTAATCATGTTTGTCGTTTTCTCCGTGTGTGCTCCTGTGCCCTCTGTTCATTTTTTCATGCAGGCAAAAGCAAAGAAGCCGAGATCAAGAGGATTAATAAGGAGCTTGCTAATATTCGCTCCAAATTCAAAGGTGAGTTTCGTCACTTTCCTAAGACCCCCCCCTGGCGTTGCTGCTGATCTGTATAAAATGTTTACAAATTGGCGATATCTCCGAGCAATTTTGTAAGTCTCAAGTTAAATGGCGTCACCTTGATCCTCCGGTGTGTCATCGGTGAGCCAGCACAGGCAAAGGTGCTTACTAATGAGGAAAAAGGGCTTTATTTGCAAATTATTCCCAAGAAAAACCGGAGGACTTGGAGAAAAATCCATGCGACGAGGGAGCGTGAACTGTGTAAGACGTTAACTGCATCTCCTTTAATGTGTCTGCGAACTCTGCCGCCTTATCTGCTCCAAGCCTTTCAATTGTAATCGCTTAAAGACTCTGCTAATTCTTGATTTGAAGCTTTCGTGACTGCAGGAATCCATACTCTTTGGTTCTTTCGGTAAAGCCACGTGGGTAGAAATAAAATAAAAAAAATCACGACTTTTCGATCGCAACACAAGCGGTCGCCTGATGACGACGACGGCTTGTGTTGCGATCGAAACGTCGTGATTTGTTTTATTTTATTTTATTTCTAACTACGTGACTTTACCGAAAGAACCAAAGAGTATGGACTCTGCTAATTACAAGTCTGCCTCGTCAAATCTGTAGACAACATACAAAAAGGCCGCCGCTGATTTGTAGTCCTCACTCCACCAAAATGTTTTATTAGTCCCCACAATCATACCATCACTCATAATGTGGTGAGCATGATGTGTTCCCGCACCTCGGATGAGCACGGTTGGCTGTGCACGGTGCGAAAGAAGTTGGTCGTACATTCCTACACGCAGCATGGCCATTGGTGTTTTATGACGTGTGTACGCTGCCTACTGCATTCCCTCGGCATGTGTGAGGTTCCCGACTCGGCTCGGGTAGAGAAGCTATGAGGTTTGATTTTAGAAGTTTCCAAAGTTGTATTTCTTTAAAAATGTACGCGACTGTCGAAGTGACGTCAAACTGTTGCTTCACATCGCATCGGTAAGGTGCCATGATGCCATGATGCCATGACGCGCAAAGGTGTGCTGCTCGCAAACAGCAGGTAGGCGCAACTCCTGTCGTGCCTTGCGTCCATGTCACGTGCAATGCGACTCGGTCACATCGCACGAACAACACTCTTAAGCTCGTCTGCGCTCCCCTGCTCGGTAGCTTAATTTCTGTTTATTGTTGTTTAAGCCATCAACTCAAAACAACCTGGTGTTTTAAGTGTGGCCATCTTAACAGGCAGCAAGTCTTCGTTTTCTTCTTCCATATGGCTGCTGACGTAGATGCAGAGCAACAACTACTACATTTTAATATTTTTAAGTGGCCAAGCCAGATAACCGCATCAGGAGCAGCGGAATGTTATCGCAGTGATGTCCCCTTCCTATTTGTGGATTGGGCATTTTGTCGTTACATACGTTGTACGGTCTGTTCTGGATGACCACAGTCACACACTACTGGAAAGTTTTTAACTTTCCATTTGTGCATCAGGCATCTGCATCTGCCGTGCATTGGATGCAATTTAGGCTGGACCGTGAGCTTCGTGGAAGACCAAACCCAGTGATAATCTGCTCTGGGTCTTCCACAAGGTGTTTGTTTGCGAGTTCATTTGAACTCCATTCAGCTCTCCAAGCTTCATCGGGGTTGAATTCACATTTTTGAAGGTTAAGCGCATGGGTCCAAAAGGGCCTTACGTGACTTCAAGCGATGACGAGGGACGTTATTGAGGCGCTGATGAATGGGACGGGCAGCAGTGAAACGGAGACGGCTGTAGACCAGTTTCATCATCATTAGGCCTCATCAGTGGAGTCGGCTTTGTTGACTGCTGCCCTATGGCCTGCGAGCATATATATGCAGAGGGATTATCTTTACACTTTGGGGACCCCGACCCCCCCTCCCCTCCCTCAGCACAAATCCAAAGCTTTCTATAAATAAATATAAAACCCCATCACAACAGGAACGTGCGTGCGGACTGGAAACATTTAAATAACAACACATGGATGCTGACAAAACAGCAGGAAGGCACTCCCATCATGCTTTGCATGCATGTCATGTGACCACCACATTGCATGTACAATGCTGTCAGCCTTGTCTCTAAACCACCAGACTTTGATATATCGCTCGTAACGTTATTACATGCTTTTTTCTCATTTAATAAAGCTTCATGCACGCGTCTGGCAGCCTGGAACACAAAGCTTTTAACTATGTTAGTTCAAAACGATATCTAAATTATGCACTTTTTTCTGGAGACAAGTTAATAGCAAGAGAAAATGCATGCAGACCAGAAACGAATGATAATTGTTTTAACAACGAAGTGTCTTTAAACGGCAAAAATATTTTGTAATCCCAGTATATTTTGCTTATCCAAGCTGACACCACAAAATTTTTGTTGTATTCTGCACTCAGCCTTGTGACAGCCATCACCAATAGATGAGGTGGTGGCAATGGTGTTTTTCTTTATTATGTCTCTTCAGTACCTTATAGCCATAATTGCCTCGTGTTGTTATTTGTGCCCAGGGGGGTGGTGTTTATATTAGCCAGTCCTCCACTGCAGACATATTCGGCATGGCCTAAGGGGAGAGAACCTATATTAATTCGTAATTTGTTCTCGGCCTGTCAACATTTTTGGCTGCAACTTGGAAGTGTGCCTCTTCAGCGGAGATAAAAGTTCATAAAAAAACACATTGTGCTTTGCCCCCATTTTTGTAAGCTTTTACAAAGCTGAAAAACCAACAAGAAAGTATCTCGTGCACCAGTGGCAGGAAAGCATTCAGGGATTCATGTCAATTTTGTTGGTGACATCTGTTATGCTTGATACAAAACCATATTAACAATGTATTATAGCTGCCTTTGAAATATCTTTCCTGTCCTACATATCTGTTACACTCTTCGCACACGCCCTTCATAATGCCATGCGAGTACTCGGAAGCAACCTTTCTGCATGGCAGTTCACCATGCACGTCAGTTAGTTGCGAGTTTGACTCCATGCTTTCGGCGTGGCTTTTTACCGTCCCGTTAGCAGTGAGTTTCACTCGGAAGGTTCAGTTTTGGTTCAATATACCTAGGCTCGTTCAAATTCTGAGCGATTGAAATCGGATCGTGTGCCGCAGTTGGGTGGATTGTTGCGTAGTGGGACCGAACAGGATACACGACAGCCGCTTTGGGTGAGTCCTCCTCCAGCAGTGTGTCAATGGTGGCTAGTGAAGATGATGAGTGTACCATCTGCCTGCGTACTGCAGCTGTAAGGATTGAAATACTAACGGAAAAGAAATTGGAACAAAAGCTGAAAAGTTTACGTGCAAAAGCATTGAGAAATGAGCGGTCAGAATTGCACTTCTACTTCCGTACTGCTGCTGATGTTAGATGCAGAGCAACAACTACGATTTCATATTTAGGTGGTCAGGCCCAGACAACCAAAGCAGTGGAGTAGTATATCGCTGTGGTGATGTCTCCCTCGTATTTGTGGGTCGGAGCGGGGGGCCGAGCGGAGCGCATGTATTATTGGGGAACCAAATGTAAATCGGCAACGTCATTGTCAAGAGACGCACATGGGCTTTTAAAAGAGTTAAAGGTCACGGGCCACCTGATGTTTAGGTGCGCCGGGCACGGACGTCGTGAGGTGCTGCGTTCACCAAGTGGGAGTCCTGTTATTCTGGTTGTTACAGCGGCGGCCTCTTGGCGTTTGTTTATGGATTCCAGTGTGCGGAGGGGAAAACTAAACGTGTACTACTGACTGCATAGCTCTACGTCAGTATTCTGCAACCTAATTAAAACAACACCGTACAGTTTTTGGGGTTGAATCTTAAAGTTTAAGCGACGTGTTTTTTAGGTTGTTACAGTGTTCGAGACTGAAAAAACTAGTTGGGGTGTTTAAAATTATGCTTGAAGATTTGATGGGTTAATCAACAGTCCAGAGCTATTTTCATACCAACCTTGTGTGTGTATATATACACGCAAAACACATCTTGAGCAGGTGACCCAGGAGAGAAGAGAGCCCTGATTTTGGCGGCAAGGGATGCGGGTTTGCACGCTTAATGCTTTTCCTGCAAAAGCAGCAAGTTACTTGGGCTTGCGTCACAACCAGCAGCGATGTCAGCATCACTCTTCCTGCGTAATTGGGAAGTGGTGTTTTTATTGTTTTAGCCGCTCTGTGTTTTGCACGACCACGTACCAAGAAAATATGTTGCGCAATGCCCTTCAAGCTCGCTTAAAAAAAAAGTGGCCGGGTGACTCGGAAGATAGAGTGCTGAGCTGGCACCTAATATCCGGGGTTTCATTCCAGGAAACTGCCTGTAATGTTGTTTATTGTGCCCCTGATAACCAATGTCTTCACACACAAAAACCTAATAAAATGCGGTTTAGCATTGAATTCATCTAAATTCCAGCTTTTGTTAATAACAAAACAAATTCGAAGTTCTATCATGCGATGAACACTGCTCTCTGTAGCATGCTGGGTTGGATAGTGCTGCCCCCTCGTAGGTAAGAGAGCACTCGGAAGCAGTTCTGTGATACCTCCTTCCGTGGACCGTTATCTAACGCGGGGTGAGACTCTCATCCGCGAGAGTTCCCATTTGTGTTCTTCGCCTTCACGGTGCCGTTTGTTGCTGGCCGCTTGACTGTCGTCTTTGGCCCTGTGCTTGGCAACTCTTTTTAAACAAATATATATGTACACTTGACCACATAGGAAAACTGCATCCTATGTTTTTTCATGCGTGTCCATTCCTCTATATCCGTGTGCTTGTAGGTGACAAGGCGTTGGATGGATACAGCAAGAAGAAGTATGTGTGCAAGCTGCTGTTTATTTTTCTTCTGGGCCATGACATTGACTTCGGGCACATGGAGGCTGTCAATCTGCTCAGCTCCAACAAATACACTGAAAAACAGATTGTAAGTGGCATTTGCGCACACGGTAACGGCACTGCCTCAATGTCGATGGCTTCGCCATCGTGAGCGGGATTCGAACTCCAGCTTAATCATGCCCGACGGTGGCTAGGAACGTTTGTCCGCTGAAAACATTTTCGCCACTGTTTTTGGTCTTGAGCGGAAATCGAGCGCAGGTCGCCGGGTTCATAGAGCGATGCGCTACGCACTACACCCATGCTTAACACACATACACGTGGATGGGTGGGACTTCATGCCTCTGCTCAACAGCAGGTGTCAAGAGCATCATCGTCATAAAGATCATCGGCAGATACAGCGGCACCGTTAGTATCATTGCGCTGTGGTCACACGAAGCTGTTGGACGCGCAAGCAGCCGTAACTGCCCAATGTCCGTCATTTAAAAATGTCTTTCAGCGTGACTTTTCACAAATTATTGCAATTCTTCGAACATATTTTCACAGCCCAACAGTAATATGTACACACGTTAATGCGTGCACCCACACACGCGCTGTTTCTTAAACATGCGTACCAGGGTGTACACATGTACGGTAAGTTCTCGCTTAACGCGTGTTCACACACCGCGTTTTCTTGACGATGCAGTTCTTTTTAATGAGGTAACACTTTTCGCACAACGGGGAACGCGTGCCATTATAATGTGGAATTTTGCCCGTTATAACACTGTTTCTGAGCGGTCGATGACGAAGAATTTTTAAATCCTTTATATTAAGTTCACTTGCTTGCTTGCTTGCGCGCTTACGACCGTGCAAATCTTTCGGTCGTTTTTTTACCCACTTCCCGTGATCCAATCGAGCTGACATTTTGCACACAGACTCGTGCGTGACAATTTATTTTCGTGAAAATTTTTTTCCAAAATTTTCAACATTTTAGGAAAAATATATATATTTAATTACCAATTGCTTAATGGTGGCAGGCAATCATCTGACCCATAGATGGCAGCCATCTCAAGCCAAAGGAAGAGAGGACTCTAGCCGCCCGTTTCAAAGACCAATGTGGGCTGGCACGCATATAAAGGATTTATAGTGAAAAACTTTGTTTTTACGGGTTAATTTTTCTTTAGCTGCACGGCTAAACGAAATGATACAGTACGTTGAATGATAGAGTGCATGGCGGCATACCCTCATCTCGGTTCTCTGTCCCGCCATAAGATGAGTGCATGCTAATTTTATCGTGCAAACTTGGTTCATATTTTCATTGCTTTATTATTTATTCATGCCCTGTAATGTGTAAACATGCAGTAATTTCTCACTTTGCACGATTTAGCTTGACTTGGCATTTTCAGGAACGCATCTGTTGCGTCAAGCGGGGGAGTCGCCGCGTAGGCGTGCGTGTTGCAACGTGCGCTCGTGTGTACGCGTGCAAATCCTTTGGTTCGTGCTCGCGTGAGGATTTCGCATCTCTTCCTCATTTTCCTGGACAGGGCTACCTGTTCATCTCGGTGCTTGTCAACTCCAACAGCGAGCTGATCAGGCTCATCAGCAATGCCATCCGCAACGACCTGTCGAGCCGCAACCCCATCTTCATCAACCTTGCCCTGCACTGCATCGCCAATGTGGGCAGTCGGGAGATGGCCGAGGCGCTGGCGTCTGAGGTCCCGAAGCTCCTCATCGCTTCGTACGTCCCGCCCTGTTTTTTCACGCTTGCATGTGTGCGTGGCGTTTTTTCGATCGATCGATCTTTATATTACGTGCCAAAATCGCTCGCAATTTAAAATAGGCGTCGGTGCACATTGCACAGCGGAATGGTACGGGTGGGGGGGGCATATGAAACTTGTCCTGACCTCAGCGGCTAACACAGACTGAGCAAGTAGATTGCAAGCATGTGCAACGAATAGCGTAAGAAAACAAAGTTTATGAAATAAAAAGTAAAGGAGCAGTTTTTTTCTCCCTTAAATTTTTGTTTTAATGGGAAGGCAAGTCTTAAGAAGAGTTAGTTTCTATAATCTATTATTGTTATTACGCTTGCTTACACAGGAAAGCCTCGCCGAATCGCTAGACTTTATTTTCAGGAGAATTCCGCCAAGTTGTCGCAGTAGGCAGGCGATGTTTTTGCTCCTGCTGCTGCTGTATTCATCCCAATTGACTAATTTACCGGTACATTAACAGCATTGGGATGTCTTGAGAGTGCTCGCATATTATGAAACTATTTAAGCTATTTTTGTTTTACCAGGTAAGGCCCACAGAGCTACATAGCTCCTTTTCAGAAGCGACCTGGCCACTAATGATAGCCCAACGAAGTGGCTTATCACGTGGAAATTTATAGCAGCAGCCAGATACTCTGACCGTGTGATGTCGATTCTAAATGTAGAGGGAAAAACCGCAGGACCTGGAGGAAAATCCACGCGACCATGGGGATAGGACATGCAAATTACAAATATACAGGTGTCAGGGTCGGGATCAAACCTACAACCTCCTGTCTACCAGGCGAGGTAGTTAACATCTCTTCACCGTGTGGGGCCCTTGAGCTTTAAGAGTGAACAGGAGAAGCTTGAGCAATACCATGGCAGAACAAGAGGAGGACTTACAAACTTCACACGGTTTAAGGTGCCCGAGTCCGGGAATCTTCGAATCGGGCCCAGTGCCACCCTGTAGCCCACTGAATCCTGGAGGAGTGATGGTTCAGTGGTTATCGCAGTGTCCAATCCCACTGTGCCAGGATTGTGATCCTATTATATTCTTGCGCACGATGGCACCAATAAGTTCAGCAGCTGAATGCCAACATCGGGGTCTGCTAGCCACGAGGAGAGGGCTTCAGGAGAGAGTTCGTTCATCGTTTTGCAATACCTCCGTTTGCAGCGGTTGACTCTGGTTTTAAAGTTGATGGCACCGCAACTTGCACGCGTGCGTTTATTTGTTTGCACGTACGGCGGTGTGAAACAGAGACACAATGGACAGCGTGAAGCAGAGCGCCGCACTGTGCTTGCTGCGGCTTTACCGCACCTCGCCGGACGTGATCCCCGTGGGAGACTGGACATCGCGGGTTATCCACCTGTTAAACGACCAACACATGGTACTAGACCCCGGCTCGCCCTCCTTCTCACGCTGATGCACACCACGGACATTATATTTTTGTGTGCGCGTTTGAAAAATGTAATCGTTTGTGTGGATGCTGCCTGCCATGATGATGCTGATAATGTTTATGTGGTTTGGTGACTGATAAATGCGGTATGCTTGGTGGGGGGGGGGGGCTACCTTATCTAGGGTGCCATGGCGGCGAGATGTTAACTACCTTGCCTGGTATACAGGAGGTTGTGCGTTCGATCCCGACCATGACAATGCCTGTATATTTGGAGCTTGCAAGTTCTCCCCGTGGTTGCGTGGATTTTTCTCCGGGTCCTCCAGTTTTTCCCTCCACATTTAGAAACATGCCTTTTGGAATATTTATCCGCAATACATTTCCACGTGATAAGCCACTTCGTTGGGCTTTCATTTGTGGCCAGGTCGCTTATGAAAAAGAGCTACGTAGCTCAGAGGGCCTTACTTGGTAAAATGAACGCTTGTTTCTAAATGTGGAAGAAAGAGCCGGAGGACCCGGAGAAAAACCCACACGACCACAGGGAGACAGAACACGCAAACTCCAAAAATACAGCCATCGTCAGGGTCGATATCGAACCCACGATCTCCTGTATCCCAGGCGAGGTAGTTGCGTGGGCTTGACAGAGTGCGACAACTTGCTATTTGTTCAGTGCGCAACACTTTGTTAATGTGTCGTTTCTCTTCAGGGGGTGGTGACTGCAGCCACGAGTCTCATAACAGCGCTGGCCCAGAAGAACCCGGAGGAGTACAAGGGCAGCGTCTCGCTCGCCGTCTCGCGACTCAGCAGGGTGCGTGTGCACACACTTGCCCCCCTCTCCCCCTCGGCCGTTGTCCTCGCTCAAAAACACGGGCGCGGAAACAACATGTGGCTGCCCATGTGCGATTCGTGCTAAACCCCACCCATGTCTTTTGATTTAAAGCTTTCGTGACTGAAGGGATTCATATTCTTGGTTCTTTCGGTAAAGTCACATAGAAGGGAAATAATATAAATATAAAACAATAAAAATTCTCACGACGTTTCAGGAAAAAACGCCACTTTTTTCAAAATTTCTTGCTGTGGATTTCGCACCTAATGATGATTGCTTGTGTTGCAGTCGAAACGTCGTGAGAATTTTTATTGTTTTATATTTATATTATTTTATTATCTCCCTTCTACGTGACTTTACCGAAAGAACCAAGAAAATGAAACCCCACCCATGTCGTTACGATCTTGACTTGGTGCCCTCCAAAACCTTGCCCCGGGCCTCAATGTTAGTACAATGGTGTGGTTGGTTGCAAGCGAGCGTTGTTATTGGCGGGACAAAAGTGGCGAACGTGTGTCGTGCTGGCACACAGCATTGCCGCTACAATCAATAAATGCCATGTGGGTGCACCGTGGTGTAGCGATCGATGTACTTTCCTACAACGCTAATGGCAATTGGTATTTGAAATTACTATAGTCGTCTTTCCTACGTCGGCTCCACTTTAAACTCAAAATTTCTTGGTGCGGTGTCATTGTTAATAAATAATTCACAGCCCTTTGCCAGTCCGCTGATGGATGAAGGCTTCTCTGTGCTACGTTCGTTGTGGGGCTTGTTTTAGCATACTTCACCACGCAGGCCATTGCGGGTTGATGAAGGCTGGCTAGAGGTGGGGGGGGGCGGTGGGAGCGTCCCCCTCCACCGGTGGAGCGGGGAGCAGTGGGTGGTAATGAGGACCGGTTCATATACCGCTCAGCACTCGTATTAGCAGTGGGCAGGAATCGAACTCGGGTCGCCAGGTTCAGAGCACAAGTGTGATAACCTCTCTGCCTCCGTGTCGTTATTAGCACTGGGGAAAGCAGTTTTACAGGAGGAGTTGATGTGTGTTTGGTATTTGTTGTCGAGTGCTTGTTACTGTGGTTGGCTGAGTAAAGTTGGCGGTATTTGTCTGCAAGTGAGTGTTTTGCAATAATGTCGTCAGCGTGTACACCACACTACGATCTTGCAAATCCTGCGATCAGTTTCTGGTCGCGCATCCCCAATTGCCAATTGATAGATGAACCTGGCATGTATTCTGCTGTAACTTAAAATAAATAATACAGATGGTTTTGTGATGTGGTCAGGAACACGTCATTTATGCATTCAGAGGCAGCTAAACTCAACCTTTTGTTTTACCGGTCAAGGCCCACTGAGCTATTTCACACCTTTTTTCAGAAGCCACCTGGCCACAAATAATAGCTCAACGAGGTGACTTATCACGTGGAAATTTATTCCAGCTAATACTCTAAGTGCATGTTTCTGAATGTGGAGGGGAAAACCCGAGGACCCGGAGAAATATACAAGCAACCACAGTGAGAAAGAGAGACACGCAAACTCCAAATATAGAGGAAGTCAGGGCCAGGATCAAACCCACGACCAGGCGAGATAGTTAACATATTGCCACTGTGGTGGTGGTGTTATGGTTGTGTTGTGCTGTTATACATTACCACACACTTCACCTTGAATAATGACTTACTATTTATAACACTTGCTTTTATAGTCTGTCCAGAAAAGTGACGGCCTCTGTGTGTGTGTGTGGCATTGTGGGTGGAGCAGATCGTGACATCCTCTTACACAGATCTGCAGGACTACACGTACTATTTTGTGCCAGCGCCGTGGCTCTCTGTGAAGCTTCTGCGCCTGCTGCAGTGCTACCCACCACCCGGTACGTCGGTCACTTTGGATGGCTACGCCGCGATGTTGTCCACAGGTGACACGGCGCTCCCATAACACGCGTAACACGAGGGTTTTCCCCGGAGAATCGTTTGCGAAGAGCGTTTACAATCGACTAATTTGCTTGGCAATGTGTGGGGTGGTGGAGTGCCTTGATGGTACAAAGTTGGCCACATCGTTACGTGGCTTATCGCAAAAAAAATATTTATGAATGGCAGGGAGCCGTCTGCCTGTGCATCATGGTTCTCCAAATCACACATTGTCACGGTGAATATTATGTCGCAATAAGCATGTCATGCATGATGCTTTCGGTACATTACGTTTGCCTGACATGGTAATTCATTTAGTGCGGGCTGGTACGTCCCAGTGCCCCACGGTAGGACACAGCGAGACATCTCCTTATTCTTTACAGTGCCATTCTGCCTCGCTGTATTTAATCGATGCCTTCGTAGTTCATCATGAACGCTTTGGTTGTGCACTCCTATTCACGTGTACTTTTCTGTGCACGCACACACACGCACACCCACGTGTGCGCCTGCATTCTCCCCCGCGTGCCCGCCTACTGCGTGACAGAGGACCCGGCAGTGCGCGGGCGTCTGAGCGAGTGCCTGGAGAACATCCTCAACAAGGCGCAGGAGCCGCCGAAGTCGAAGAAAGTGCAGCACTCAAATGCCAAGAACGCCGTGCTCTTTGAGGCCATCAACCTCATCATTCATCACGACAGGTGTGGGGGGGGCCCCCTTCCTCCTCCCCTCTTGTCAACGTGGCCAATCGGGTGGGGCCCAGGTTTTGCTCAATTTTATGATGGAAGCGTCTTGATTGATTCGCTCCACACCCACGGGTCTCCGTGGCAAAAATGGCGTTCTATTTACGCTTCGTTGAGCTGACATTCGTGATGGCGAGGTCACTTCTGAAAAATAACTAATAGCTCAATGGGCTTTACCTGGTAAAATTATAGTAGTTTTATTTAGTTTTTGTGATTTTTGTTTTGTTTTGTTTGTCATTGTAATGTTCTAATCCACCTTACTAGACATCTGTGAAAAAGAGCTTCATAGCTCATCGGATTTCTCCAGGATAAATAAATATTCTGGTTCTATTTTAACGGGTTGTTGCATTATTGCACAACATATCACATCTGCATTATTTTACGATGAGGGTGTTGTGATAATGATGACGACGACGACGATGACAGTGATGCGGCTACTGATGAGTGATTACGGTACAGTGATCACCGGTGTAATTGGTGGCATCTCTCTCCAGCGAACCAAATTTGCTGGTGCGCGCCTGCAACCAACTGGGCCAGTTCCTCCAGCACCGCGAGACGAACCTGCGCTACTTGGCCCTGGAGAGCATGTGCCTGCTGGCATCGTCGGAGTTCTCGCACGAGGCGGTCAAGAAGCACCAGGAAACCGTCATCAATGCCCTCAAGGTACGTGCTTGCTCCTCCGTCATCGTGCTGCCGTTACAAATCATCTGTGCCTTGAGTTTCCTGGCCAATAAGGGTGCCGCAGTGGTGAATGCTAACTACTTCGCCCGGTATACAGGAGATTGTGGGTTCGATCCCGACCCTGACACCTGAGGTATATTTAGAGTTAGCGTATGTCTCTCCCCGTGGGCTCGTCCGGTTCCTCTGGTTTTTCTCACCAGATGTAGAATTGACATGCTTTTAGAGCAGTGGTTCTTAAGCTGGGGTGCACGCCACCCCCTTGGGGTGCGAGATGTCCTTTGTGAGAACCAACGGGTGGTGCAGGCTGTAGTCAAGGTTATAAGCAGCACTGGTGTAGAGTATTTGACTGCTATAAATATCCATGTGATGAGCAACTTCATTGGGCTATCATTTGTGGCCAGGTCGCTTCTGAAAAAGAGCTGTATAGCTAAGTGAGTCTTATCTGGTAAAATAGAAAATAAAATTTTTAAACAATTAATAACTAATGTTAGTGACTGCTGCGGGCTGGTGCCAGCAAAACAACTCACCGGCTAACTGGCTGCACGCGTTTTCCCGTGTAACAAATAATTCAATTAGTTGCATGGCGGAAGAATTTCGGAAGACTTATAATAGCGAGCGAGACTGATGAGGAGGGAATAAATACAGAAGACTGACCACACGGTTAATAAAAAATTGCTCGAAATTTTACATTTGTGCTCCTCATGAATGTAATTGCTTCGCTAGAATATTTTAAACATTTTAGAGAATGTAAAAAAAGCGTCGCTAATGCAAATTCTCTTGTACACTGGTCCATACTTGTCTTGAAATCAATGCCGACACACAGGGTCAGTGCTGCACCTGTCAAAAACAGAAACCCTCCCCACCACTGATTTGTCTGCTCAGTTTAAGTTAAATTATCCGAAACGATAGATCGGTTTGCTGCTTAATTCCCTTAAATTAAAAGAAAAAACTGCTGACTTTGTTGTTCCGCATTAAGTAAAAAATATTGTAACATTCTCTCGCTTCTCTGACATGTCAAAATCAAATCTCCGCAATGCCCCTTTGCTGCCCTGCGTGGTGATGGAGCAGACCGAGAGGGATGTGAGCGTCCGCCAGCGAGCCGTGGACCTGCTCTACGCCATGTGCGACCGTAGCAATGCACAGGAGATCACCTCCGAAATGCTCAACTACCTGGAGACAGCCGACTACTCGATCCGGGAGGAGATGGTGTGTAAAAACTCATTTGTGTCCGTGTACTTATCTGCTCCGTCGCTCACTCTCATATGTGGCCAGGTCGCTTCTGAAAAATATGTGAATACCTCAGTGGGCTTTACCTGTTAGGATGGGGCTGGTTTAGTTGTATTGGTGTGTGTGTATTGGGGTGATTTTGTTTACCTTTGTACTTTGCACAGCTATCGTTCTTACCCGCCCCGACTGGACATCTGTGAAAAAGAGCTTTATAGTTCAACGGATTCCTTCAGTATAAATACAGATTCTGATTTATATATTTTGGGCGGCGACAGGGCCCAGTGTTGGCGCGTCAGCTGCTCGTTGCAAATGACCGCGGTTCAAATCCAGCCGGCTGTCCTGGTTAATAGACTCGTGTAGCCTTACTAGACTGTTGGGGTAAGTGCTGTCAGCGAGTAGCACCTATGAAAGCCGGGACGGCACACTAAGGGGGTGGGTGGCCAGCACCACGCCCGGCCGCGTTTTGTCTCCCGAGTGCCAATGTTTACACATCGCACCAGGTGCTCATTTGAAGCCGAGTCGACCTAAGGGAGACCCATTAATTATTGGTTCGGATATTCGTCACGATTGTTGGCCGTGAGCAGGAATCTAACTCGGGTCTCCGGGTTTGTAACGCAGCGCGTTGACCGCCGCGCTACCGGTGACGGGGCCCAGTGTTGGCACGTTAGCTGCTCATTGCAGAGGTCCGTGGTTCAAGTCCAGCAGGCTGCCCTGGTTAATAGTACCACATGTGTTTTGACCGTAACGTAGGCGTAGTTTGGTTCACAGTGGATGTTCCGTATCCCGTGAATAGTCCATTCTTGTGCTGGCACATTGGTCTACATTTTTCCGAATTGTAACATTTTTCTCCCAAATTACTTAAATCGTCATTGATACTGCAAAACTTTACAGGACCCTCGTGAAAGACAGTTGAGATTCAGTGGGGCTTTTCTGGGTAAACAAGTGTGTAACAATATTTAAATCAGCAGAGTGTAATTTGTGTTTAAGCCAATGTGCTCAAGGCTTTATGCACGCTACTCATTATTCTCCGATGTACCATAACAAAGTGTTTTAAAGGAATTTAAATGTATTCACTTTTTCAGTGTGTAAATACATTATTGGGTAATGTAGCATTTCTGTAACAGTTATAATCCAATCACCATCAATGAGATTCGGCCATTAACCAAAGAAATCCAATCATCTGTAAATTGGATTTGGATCTGATCAGATTGAATTGTGATTGGGTCTGGTTATACCTAACCTATGCACCTTTAACATCTTATGCACTTTTTTACACGGTGCCACCAGAACTTGGACAGCATTTTCCCTCTCCTCATTTTGTAAGAAATGAGAGCCTGTATCCCGTGCATTACACCAGCATTCTAACACACCTTGCCCAACGTGAAGGGGTGCTTGCCCACACCTCAAGTGTTGTGCACATGGTGGCTCGGAGATGTTAACTACCTCGCCTGATACAGGAGGGCTGTGGGTTCGATTCCGACTCTGTCGCCTGCTGTAGATTTGGAGTTTGCATGTTCTTCTCGTGGTCGTGAGGATTTTTCTCCAGGTCCTCCGGTTTGTCCCTCCACATTTAGAAACGTGCGTTCAGAGTATTTGGCTGCGATAAATTTCCACGCGATAAGCCACTTCGTTGGGCTATCATTTGTGGCCAGGTCGCTTCTGAAAAAGAGCCACGTAGCTCAGTGGGTCTTACCTGGTAAAATAAAAAATAGTTTCGTTCATAGTTTTTTCGTAATAGATGCTGGTCGGCATATACCGATGCCAGCAGTCCCGTGTAAACTATTCGCTTTGTTTTAAGTGGTATCATCAAGGTTTTCATTAGGGCCAAGTCGGTGTAAATTAAAACTCGCCCAGTCTGACGTGTTACCCTTGTTCAGACAATGCTCGTTTGTCATTGCCTGCTTCCAGTTCAGTTGATAAATGAATGCCGCGAATATCTTTCAGGATTGTGTTAATCGATGTGCTGGCACATCGTGCTTGCACATCGATTAACTTTAACCAAGCCCAGTACAAACCCGAGTCGTACTCTACCGCGGCTGCAAGCTTGCAGGGTACGGGGCGGGCGGCGTGTATTGTCGATGGTTGCAATTGAGATAATATTCGCACTAACGATGAGAACTGTCGTGTTAATTGTAATCGTTGTAGCAGTGGCTGTTGTATTGGTCACCAGTGTGGGTGATGATGGTGGTTGTGCTGGTGTTTGAGGAGTTGAACAATCTGTGATGTAAAAAAAAATCTACACATTTATCAGTGTTAATTTTTCTTGCTTTTGCACCACTGCCAATGCAGCAGCGTCACCAAATAATTTTCCTAATGTTTGTCGTGGTGGTAACGATAATATTGGCAATACGTTAAGGGGCTTAAATGCCAATGTAGAGGTCTGCTGCCTACGACAAGAGGGCTTCGTGGAGAGAGCTGGTGTGGCTTTGCTATTCCTGATGCTTCATTCACGATGGTGACGACAACAAAGCTGTTGCCAACGATGGGTGGCGGCTGTCGTGTGACCCCCGCCTCCCCGCGTGCAGGTGCTGAAGGTGGCGATCTTGGCGGAGCGGTACGCGGTGGATTACACGTGGTACGTGGACACCATACTCAACCTCATCCGCATCGCAGGCGACTACGTGAGCGAAGAAGTGTGGTACCGCGTCATCCAGATCGTCACGAACCGCGACGACGTGCAGGGCTACGCTGCCAAGACCGTCTTTGAGGTACGCGCTCATTTCTCAGAAAGTCAGGATAACCGCGTCATCTGACTGGCGCTTTTCTTTTTAAATAGGTGTCATGACCTTGCCGAAATGACCAGCGAGATTTCCACGAGATATTAACAGTCACTACAAATTATTGTTTTTTGTGTGTGTTTTAGTTTTTTTTGTTTCCCCCGCACATCCCATTAGCATGGTTGGCTACGTACGGTGCGACATAAGCTCTCCTTACATACATATTATTTTGTAATTTTATTGTAATTCATCTGGGCCAATGAGTAACATAACATGAGAGATATTGGGTTTTCATTGTGGTCCAAATAATGAATTTCCTTCAGAATGAGTTGTTGATTGGAAAATAAATTGCTATATTTATGGAGAAGCTCTTCTTGTCTACAAAGATATGGGAGAACCGATCTCGGATAAGAGAACGAAGGAATAAACTGTGTTGTGCCTTGGGCTTACTAAATCATTTATGGCCCGGGTAACCTTTAAGGCACCGTGTCCAGAAGTCATGCTGGGCATTGTCACTGGTGCCAGGGCTCTAGTCAACTGAAATATATCGAGTTATGCTTTTCTGGTTATCAGTCGGTTATACAAATAATTATTGGCAAGCCTTTTTATCGTTCGTGAGCTGAATGCAATTATATTCCAGTTTAGGGCTTTATAGTCTTTACGTGCTGTTTTTAAAAGCATTAAATTGGGCTATTTTTAAGTGTGCAGCTCTGAGCAAGTGGTGCATGTGTTGTGCACTCTGTGTGTGTGTGTACAGGCACTGCAGGCCCCAGCATGCCATGAAAACATGGTCAAGGTGGGCGGTTACATCTTGGGAGAATTCGGAAATCTCATCGCTGGAGACCCTCGCTCCAGGTGTGTGTCCTTGTGTACGCCTATTTTTTCTGGATTAGGTCTACGTGGGCTGCTCTCGTCAGGGAGCATAAACCATCGCGTGAACACCGGTCACCCTCGCAGCGGATTGTAGCGAGCCATCGTACAAAGACGGTCAACGCATCGCACGGTTTTAGATGCGCTTCTGCGGCCATCTGGAACGCTCTTCCTTCTGATATTAGGAAGCCACTGGAGCTATGCACTTTTAAATCTAGACCTAAAACTAATTTCTTTAAAACTGCTTAATGTGTTTAGTTTTTGTCCTTCCTCTGCACCTCGGATTCACGCAGTTGACGACGTATGGTGCTAAATAGGTTCTTCATACATGTTCTTACAATCGTAGCTAAAGGAGTTAATAAGCGATATTGTCTAAACCAAAACGTACCACGGGAAAGGGCTTGTGAGCAAATCGCCTCTTTTCATTTTTTTCAAAGAGGTCAATAAAATCGGGAATGGAATTCTAACATCTGACTGCTCCTTGTATCGCGTGTCTGTCTCCCGCCACCACCGACCCTTGACATGTGTCACAGCCTGTCACCATGAACAACATCGCAACAACTTGTAAACGTACTCGTCTGTCTTCGCTCCTTTACCCCACCATACCCATCCCTCACTGCCTTACCCGCCCTGGCCCCCTGTACTTTACCAGCTTCATCAGTGCCTCCGTCGAACTGGTAACATCCCCACAGCTCTCAAGGCTGCTGCTATTACTCCATCCTACCAATTTATATTTTGGTCTAAATTTATTTTCTCTGATCCCTCCAAAAAAAGTCCCCCCCCCCCCCCCCCCCCCCCGTGGTCTAGATGACCCAGTACAATCTGGTTTCCGCCAAAGCCATTCTTTTCAAAATGCTCTCCAACATGCGGTAAATGACTGTATTCACCCTTCAGACAATGGGTCGCTATCAGCGCTGCTTCTCCTAGGCCTCTGCTGCGTTTGACGCTGTAGGCCACTCCATCCACTCGCTCCTCTCTTTGTGCACTTCCGTAACATTTAGAGGACTCCGTCACACTTCCCTGCTGGTTTCCCATTTATCTTCCAGAACCGCTGCTATGTTTCCATGCAGGGACCGTCTTCCTGTCAGACACACCTGTGTGTGCAGCGGTGTCTCACACAGTGCCATACTCAGCTGCTTGCTCTTCTCAATATACTCACTCTGCTGCTTGGCAATATCATACGTGAGCCATCACTTCTATGCTGAAGGCACCCAGCTATATCTCGCTATTGACTCCATAAACCCAGCTTCACTGTCCACTCATTGTTTTTTTTATATTCATCATCACTTTTAAACAACTGGATTCCATCTGTTCCTAACAGAATCTGCTCTGTTCGTCCCATAACCAGTCTGATAATCTTCAACACTCTTTAAGTGGCCTTACCAGCATTTATATTGGCGCCATGTAAGTGTGCAATGATGTTTGTTTCGATTTTTTTTTTTACATTCGTTTACTTGTATACACGGCCAAGTCTTGAGTTTGTCTCTGAACCGCATCGGACTGAACCTCGAGTGAATTAGCTCGTGTGCGTGCGTTTGTGGGTGCCTGCGTGCAGCCCCCTCGTGCAGTTCAACCTGCTGCACTCCAAGTTCCACCTGTGCAGCGTATCGACGCGCGCGCTGCTGCTCAGCACGTACATCAAGTTCGTGAACCTCTTCCCCGAGATCAAGCCCACCATCCAGGAGGTGCTGCGCTCGGGGAATCAGCTCCGCAACGCCGACGCCGAACTGCAGCAGCGAGCGGTCGAGTACCTCAAGCTGAGCACCGTCGCCACCACCGACGTGCTGGTTCGACCCCCACTCGCTGCATGCCACCGACAAAACCGCATCGCGTCGTCATCTTCACCGCCATCGCCTTCATCGCTCGACAGCAAAACACGACTGACACTTGCCACCGGCAACATAGGAAGCACACAGTTGTTAACATCCACTATGATGTAGCAGTCAAAAGTCAGTGGGTTTTTTTCTGCTCAAATGAGCATTGAGAGGGTGGTTGGTCATCTCCCGTTTTACAGCCCTGAGCCAGCGGTGGCGTGGGGTGAGCATCCAGAGGGCATCCACCGTTGGCTTTGAAAACACAGCGGTGATCTTCTATGAAGAGGCCAAACCAAATCTGCCCAATAAATATTCCATGGCCTCTGTTCCTTCATTGACCTTATTGTTCAACTCCACTGACTCTCCTGAAGTCCTCTCCTGGCTAGCAGACCTCGACATTGCCTTTTTAACTCCTAACATAATGCCCTACGCCAGAATAGGAAAAAAAATTCTCGTCATCAATATATCCACCTCCATTTCTCCGTGCTCCTCCTGTGGGTGAATTCTGTCTGCGCCGCACATGCACGTATCGTTTGCCTAACCACGTTGCCTCGTTGGTCGGCCTCTGCCCGTGGTGCAAAGTGACGTGCCACCGAGATTTTCTCCCTGTCCCAATGTGCTCTTAACCGTTCCATCCCTCCGCTGTTTCCCCCACCCACCCACCCCCCGTGGTTAACAAAATCAAGGCCACGGTGCTGGAGGAGATGCCACCGTTTCCAGAGCGCGAGTCGTCCATCCTGGCCAAGCTCAAGAAGAAGAAAGGCCCGTCCACCGTCACAGACCTGGAAGACGGCAAGAAGACCGGCCCTGGTGGAGAACTCAACGGAGGATCTGAACCCATCGCACTCAAAGCCAGCGCCCTTGTACGTACATCAATACCTTCGGCACGTCGCGCTGTTTACATGTTGAACTTTGTGTTCATTTCCACCTTTTTTTTTACAAATTGGGTTCCCGGAGTCCTATTGAGACAAGTAAACTCCTATCCAAAATGACAATATTTACAGGAGGAATTTCTATGTAGTTTTGCCGAAAGAAGCAGTGGGGTTTTGTTTTTGTATAATCTGTGTACGGAACTGGATAATTGATGTGCAGTGTTGTGGGATGCACTTGCATGAATGATGCTATATGAAATGAAATTATTATTATTTAATGGATCAATGGGCTGCAGCTTCTCAGTGGAAAGACCAGTCCTCTGGGACCTCTTGCAGGCTTTGTGTGTTTACCCGAGTTCCATTTAAAGATTCTGGGAAGTAATACACATTATAATAGAAGTTGGGTCAGGTACTTCAAGGTCCACGAGGGCCTAACCCACCTTAAACGCAAACAAATTAACACGTATGAAACTTTTGCTGAAAAGGATTTAAAATTGTATTATTTTAGTTGTCATGACCTCCCCTTTTCAGACAGACGGACAAAGTTAACACATTACTAACACTTTCAATTTTGGTTTGGAAAGCGTAGAAAGAGTATCCACAGATTGTAACTATCGAATAATACCACACTATTCACTGAAGTGAAATAATGTACGGTGCCTGCAAAAGCCACCCACTGTCTACGTGTGTCTTGGGTTCCACACATGCAATTGCCTACATGCTTGTGTGTGTGCGTGTGGGGAGCGGTAGTGTAGTGGTTGGTGCACTGCGCTACGAACCCAGCGACCCAGGTTCGATTCCCGTTCACGGCCAACCAGTGATAAATATCTGAACCGGTCCCGAACCTCGAATGAGTACCTGGTGCGGTGTGTAAATATCGCCACTAGGGAGACCAAGGTGGTCGGGCGTAGCGCTGGCCACCCACCCGTTCCGGTCTTCATAGTCTTCGGGCTCTACAGGGGAATCTTTGTCTTTTGTCTCGGTGCAGTCCACCCCGTCCCCGTCCGCGTCTGCTGACCTGCTGGGCCTCGGCGCCCCCACCGCGGCGGCCGCGGTGGCCGCAGTCGCGGCGGGCTCCGTGCCGTCGCCGGGAGGGCCGGGGCCCAGCGGCACGGTGGTGGGGCCGCCCGGCGGAGGTGGCGGGGGGGGAGGAGGAGGAGGGCTGCTCGTCGACGTCTTCTCCGACATTGGCACCGCCGCTGCGTTGCCTTCCATCTCCTCCGATGAATACTTTGCCAAGTGAGTTGCCAACACGCAGGATCGCTTTGAGCGCAAAAGTAAAACTGCCATGGCGGCGCTGCTGCCCTCTTGCAGTGGGTTGCTGCGTCTCCCGTGCTGCTGCTGCCACGATCTGAAACGGCCTCTTGCTTGCTGCCTGACGACTCGCTGCCTGACGACTCGTGTGTGGAACGGTTAAAAAAAAAATTGGAACGAAACCAGTGAAGAATTTTCTGAACCCATTTTGATGTTGTCACACAGCCACTAGCCAACTCGCTAACAAACGCATATGTGGGGTGGGAAGAGGCGGAGTGTGGAGGCCGTGCAACGTATGTTGTCGTTGGATGTATGGGGAAAATTTACGTTGGCGCACACACACACACACACGTTTGTGCATGCGCAAGTGTATGTATAAGTGTCGCGTATGTTTGTTTGCGTTGTATATTTCCATAAAGCGAGTGCACATGTCAGGCGTGTGCACTTGTATGTTAGTGCATTGTCATGCACACCCGCACACTGTAGCAAATGGCAGTTGTAAGATGACTGCTCGATTGCGGCAAAGCTAAGTGCCGTCCTCTATGGAACGTAAAAGAAAAACTTGTCTCGGGCTACAGAGGGTCCAGAACAAACTTGACCTGAGTCGTCACACGGTCACCAAAAGCGATCGCCTTCTCAGCTGCTCCTGAAGCCTCCGCGCTGGTTCCCGGTGCGTTACAGAACAGGCTGTTCACTGGCACTTCTTTCCGAGCTCGGCACTGTGCTGTGGCGTACATTTTAAGACCCAAGGTAGCCGTACGGAGCGTACGCCCGTCTGCTTCTCAACACGTGCCTGTGTTTGTTTCTGTGTTTTGAGGGTTCGTCTCCTGGTCTTTGTCTTTTTGCGGATTTCCTCAAATGTTCTCGGTAGGCCCGAGGCCTCGATCCAGAGTAACTCTTGAGATTTATTTTGGTGATGGCTTTTTTTCAGAACCTTTCTTGCTGCTGAAAGACGAGTGTCATTTTGGCATTTTCTCGCCAGATAAGCGGAATGCAGTTGCCAATTTCCAAAATCCCTCCGCATCATTGTTAAGGTCCTCGGCAAAGGGTGTAGCTACCTTTTTTCGAGGCTTGATGCTCGCTTAGCGAGAGCGATGTCGTCTGCTTAGACAAATATTCCAAGATGCTGCGTGTGTGGCGTGTCGTTCGTAATATTAATTTTAATAATGGTGGCGCAAGCAACGCGGGGGGGGCGAGGGGACAGGTGCCGCCTTGCATATGTCCATCATTCAGTTATTTTGGTGCTTTCCTGCTTTTGGCAGCTTTTGGCTGGCCACCGAACAAAAAAGGGTCACCGCATCACGCGCCTTCAGGTGCACTTCTGCAGCCGTCTGGAACGCTCTTCCAATATTAGGAAGCCCCTGGAGCTATGCACTTTTAAATCGTCTAGATTAACAAACTGATTTCTTTTAGAACTGACTTTTAGATTTAGATTGTCCTTCCTCCGATTTAGCACGGTCTGCTACGTACGGTGCAAAAGAGTTTCAACATGCACACGTTTACATACATCCTCGCGAAATGCTTGGAAACCGAGGTTACTCAGCATGTGACAGTCAGCGGCAGGCTGCATTCGTGGCACGGCATCTGAACGATTGGGGCTCTTTCATGAATATAAAGAGGGCCCCAACGCAAGTGTGTGCTCGCAGGCGTACACTTTGCTTTCCGTGGCGCGTGCGTGCACATGTCAGCGCGTGAACTGACGTGGATGCACGGGCACTTGGAAGTGTGTGTGCCCTTTTGCTGTTTGACCATACGTGTGTGTGCGTGCGTGCGTGTATACACATCGGGTATTGTGTGCAGCCAGCGCACTCTCTCCCCGCCCGTCTCACTCTCTGATGACAGCGCCCTGCATGGCGCCGATGAGCTCTTTAACAAGTAAGATGTCCGACCCCTAGTTCCCCTGCACCTCCCTCCGTCATGCGTCCCACCGCGCATCCAGCCAAAGTGTCAGTCTGACCGTCCGCCGTTCAGTGGAAGGGGATGCCCGATCCTGCACAGGAGTCGCGGCTGCGTGTGGGTGGTCGCTCTTCCTCCAGTTCTACTGTGGGCCACTCGGCCTGAACTGTGATGTAGTTTTATTGTTCTCTCGGTAACATTAAGGATACACCGTTTATTTTTTTACTCTATGTTTGCCCATGTGTACGCACACCGTATAAAATAATACAGGCGCACGTGTAACGTGTGCACATGTTCACACATACACAAATGCACACGGGCCCTGTTTCGTTGGATTTCACCCAGCAATTGGCACACTACCGCTCCATGGGGTGAAATTGGAAGCGCCCTTCTGTCCTTTGCAAATTGCAATGAATGCTGAGACAAAGAGCTGATTTGGGAGGGGGAGGGGGGGCTGATCTCACCGTGAATACGCCCATCACGTGACCTCGCCCCTGATAGGGGCCAGTCTTCTAATCCCAAACCCACGATGGGCACACAAAAACAAAGGTCTCCAGTAAACCCTTGAATATAATGCACAATTATATTGTGAAAACTGTATATACCTACCTTTTTTAGTGTAGTGTTAAGATTAAAATATATACTTCTATTTAGCCCTCTCCATGTTGAAAAAAATAACTTGGTCAGTGGTCAAGACAATCGCAAAGCCATATCTGGTCCATATCACACAGCATTGCAGCAATGCAATCTAAATCTTAATTGGGATAACTTAATTCTAACAATAGTCTTTCAGTTTTAACAGAAAGGTTGCTCCTATTAAGGGAACAATACGGGAATATATTTAGAAAAATATATATTTGCAACACGAGTGCGTATATGTGATGTTATCTTTGTCCCTTAGGTTTGTGTGCAAGAACAATGGGGTTTTGTTTGAAAATCAGCTGCTACAGATCGGAGTCAAGTCTGAATACAGACAGAATCTAGGTAAGTGAGTGGCGAGGGGGATTTTGTGTGTGTGTGTGTGCGTGTGTGAAACTGTTAGCGCGCTGCGCTACGAATCCGAGTTCGATTCCCTTTTCACAGCCAACACAAGTGACGATTAGCTAAACCGGTTGTGGGCCTCCCCCTAGGTCGACTCGGCCTCAAATTAATACCTGGTGTGGTGTGTAAGCATCGTCGTGATGCTGGCCACCCCCCCCCCCCCCTCGTGTGTCGTTCCAGCCTTCGTAGGTGCTCTTACAGCACTTGCCCCAACAGTCTGTTCAGGCTATAGGGGGAATATTTTGTCTTTGTGTACTTAAGCGTCAAGATGTCAATGAGCACACTCCACTAACATCCTGGCAGCAGCAGCAGCAGCAGCAAGATTTTCATTCCCGGCCACGCACACAGCTGCACGCGATGACGCTGACATGCGCTGTCAAAGCCATATTTGGGCAGTAATTAAAAAACGAGTTGCTGGCTCCCGTGTGGCAAAATCTACTCACCCGGGTAGCTGAATGTGGCAGCGCCTGCACCTTTTATTAATCCCGTCATTTAGTGGTGCCTCCACAGGGTGCATCAAGCCCTTGGCTAATGAAACAGATCCGTCCGCGGGCACCTGAGTCTGTCTCAGAGCTAACAGGAGGTGCCATGCTCGTTCTTGCGTCTGCCCCCATCACGCAGGCCGCGTCTGCCTGTTCTACGGCAACAAGACGTCCGTTCAGTTCCAGAGCTTCTCGCCCACCGTCGCGTGCCCCGGAGAGCTGAAAAACCATATCCTTGTTGCACCAGCTTCTTTTATTGCGACATAAAAATAATGATGACAAAAATGCGATTTTTTTTTTTTATGATGTGGATTAATTTAACACGCACGCTTTCGCGATCAATATTATCCATAATAGAGGTTTTTGGGTGAGGTCGCATAAATATAGATGTTTTTTTATTTTGATTTAAAGCTTCCGTGACTGCAGGGATTCATATTCTTGGTTCTTTCGGTAAAGTCACAAAGAAGGGAAATAATAAAATAAAATAAATATAAAACAGTAAAAATTATCACGACGTTTCGACTGCAACACAAGCAATCCTCATCAGGTGTGAAATCTTGCTGTGGATTTCATTATTATGAACAGTCCAAGAAAGGGTTAACAAATCGCCCAAAACACACAAATACAACATTAAAACCATCCCTGCCAGGCAAAGCCCCACCGAGATATTAACTTATTCTTTCCAAAGCGACCCTGGCCGCAAACGATAGCCTCCTTGACTGCACGGGGGTCCCTTGGCACAGCTGGCGGTGGAGGCTCGCACAGTGGAGCCGCTGATCGACGGTGGGGCCCAGGTCCAGCAGATGATCAATGTCGAGTGCTTGGACGACTTCAGCGACGCACCTCTCCTTACCATCCAGTTCCGGTGAGACCCAGACACTCCTTCTCTTCGGCCACACACACAGACGGGTCGGGTGTGAGAGGGCTTGAGCGTGTTGTTGGCCTTACAAAGCTGCTGTTCGGGTAAAGGCATCGTGGTTTAAATTAATAGGTTGTGTTTATGTTAAATGGAAAGGTTCAGGGGTAAAGGGTTTTGTAGTTAATTGTTCAAATGGTTGAGACGTTGAGATATGCTTGGGTTAAGGATTGGGGTCTGTGAGCCATTTGGGGTCAAATTCGTGTTCAAGTTTGTGTTCTGGTTTATGCTAAGAAGTTATGGATTGGTTTTTTTATTAGACGTACGATTTTAGCGTGTGGATATGTTTCATAGTTTTGAGGTTATGGCTATGGGTTTACTGTGAAGGTGGTTAGGGTCTTAGTATTATTTGGTGGTGGTAACGATTGAGCCCTATTGAGGGGCGCCTGTTAAACTCTTAGTTGTAACTTGCTGACCCATCCAAACTGGACATCTGCAAAACAGAGCTTCATAGCTCATTGGATTCCTCCAGCAGTCTCAATAAAGATTCTGGTATCCTCTCATCCTCTGGAGCACTCGCCGAGTGCCTAATCGGCGAGCCATGCGATGGCCATGAGGCTTTACGTGCAGTCCCCCCTCCCCGAAACATTGGGGCACTGCAGAAACATTGCCAATCGTATGTTTTATTTTAAAGCAGCGTTATTGACGAATGGTTGTTGGTTATTTGTGCTTGTCCACCACTGCCCGTGCAGCATCACCATGCGAGCTTGTCTTCAACTTACATACAGTAGAACCCCTCTTAACGACGACCCCTAATAACGACTAATTGCTTAACGACGGGCCTCCATAGAGCCCAATGTGTAGGAAATGGTAGTGTAGTGTATAATGTAGTGTAGTGTATCGTAGAGTAGAACCCCTTTTAACCACCTCCCCCCCCCCCCCCACTGTTAATGACTAATCACTTAACGACAGGCCTCCATAGAGCCCAATATGTTCGCTTACCGACCAATCCCCTGTTAACGATGGGCTGTTGTAGGTACAGTAAATATGAATGAATGCATTGTTTAACCGTCTTTATTTTAATATTATGTGTTTATAATGTTGTTAGTATCTTTATGTATTCATATCCATTGTTTAATATTACAAAGTAAATTTTTTCGATGAAAAAGGGGTAACTTTCGTTGCTATCGGAACGAATTTAGCCCTTAACGTGCATTCCCTATACTCGCTTAATGACCAAATCACTCGACGACCGGTTTCGTGGAACCAATTACCTTCCCTAAGAGGAGGGGTTCTGCTGTGTATGTGGGCGTCAATGTGGCCGAGTGGTAGCACGTCAGCCGCTTGTTGCCGAGGTTTAAGGTTACAACCCCGTGGCCGCCCTGTTTAATCCTGCGCGGAGGGGGGTGGGTACGAACCGCAAATGTCCGCACGCCGTCTGCTTTACAGTGGACGTTGACGATGCCATTGCGCTATTCGAGAAGGAGGAGGGGACGTGGCGCTGGGGCGTTATGGTCTACATTTCTCAAATGAGAAAATTGGCTCTAGATTTGAAGCTTTCGTGACTGCAAGGATTCATATTCTTAGGTTTTTTCCGGTAAAGTCACGTTGGCCCCGCCCCCCTCCCTCCCGATACGTTCCATTCATTGGCTACCACATTCTGATGAGCTCCCCCCTCTCCTCCCCCCTCAACTCGCTTTTAAGGGATTACATCTTGAATCATTGCCTCACTTGATGCAGCTAATCTGGCTGTGACGGTCCCACCTGATGACGGAGACTTGTGTTGCCTCCGAAACGTCGTGATCTTTATTTTATTTTATTTTTTATTAATTTTGATGTTTTACCTACGTGACTTTACCGAAAAAACCTGAGAAAATTGGCCCGCAAATCTACTCGCTTGGCTAAACAAAACACTAAGAGTTGTCGCCCCCAACTTGTCAAAAACCAGAGCGGTACTCCCCTGATGAGTGTAAAACTCGGCGGGGCCTTCCTGAGTAAATCAATGCAAGTGAATGAATGTGTTTTACACGCATGTATATGTACTAACGTACGTGTGCTTATGTGTGTGCGCAGTGGGGCGCAGTAGTGTAAGGGTAAGCGCACCGCACCACCAGAGGGTGGATTCCCGCTCACGGCCATCAACATCGGTGGCGATTAACGGATCCCGGGCCTCATCTCGGTCGACTCGGCCTTAAATCACGACTTGGTGTGGCGTGTAAGCATCACCACCGGGGAGACAAAGGCGGCCGAGCACAATGCTGGCCACCCACCCCCTCGTGCGCAATAGGAGCTGCTCGCTAACGGCACTTGCCTCCCCCCCCCAACGGTCTGTTAAGACTATAAGGGGGATCTTTGTCTTTTGTGTGTGGTGCATATGGACGTGTGCACCAGCTATGGGGGCTCCATGCAAAGCATCACGATGCAGCTCCCCGTCGTTCTCAACAAGTTCTTTCAGCCGACTGAGATGGCCTCGCAGGACTTCTTCGCACGCTGGAAGCAGCTGAGCAGGTGCTGCCCGTGCCCCCCAACGCTTCGTTTCGCTGCCAGCCGAGGAGACTTGGCAGACCGCGCAGTCTGGAGAAGTAGACACGTCTGCGCGCGTGTGTGGTGGGAAGCCGGTAGTGCAGCGGCTAGCGTGCTGGCGCTACGAACACGGCGACCCGAGTTCGAATCCCGCTCACGGCCAACGCCAGTGACGATAATTTGAACTGGTCCTGGGCCTCACCTAGGTCGACTCGGCCTCAAATGAGCACCTGGTGTGGTGTGTAAGCATCGCCACTGGGGAAGCAAAAGCGGTCGGGCGTGGTGTTGGCCACCCACCCCCTCGTGTGCCGTGCTGGCCTTCATAGGTTGCACGCTAACAGCGCCTGCCCCAACAGTCTGTTAAGTCTACACGGGGGATCTTTGTCTTTTTGTGTGGTGGGGAGCGGTGGCGCAGTGGTTAGCTCACTGCGCTACAAACCCGGTGGCCCGAGGTTCAATTCCTGCTCATGACCAACACCCGTCATGATTTATATTAATATTCCTTTTTGCAAGGCCCGCGGGCCACGGGTGGCCTTTAGTGCGACCCCTGACGTGCAGCCCCCGACAATACACAAATGTGAAAACGCCCCCCATCATCGTCATGCAGCTGTCACACCCCCAATGGTTTCAAATGTGTGTGGTGGCCCTCACACTGATGATGTCTTATAGGGGAAAATGGCACCCCCCTCTGAAAATTAGTGAAGAACGCTGATTTATATTAACTGATCCTGGGTCTCCTCTAGGCTGACTCAAACTCACAAGAACCTGGTGCGGTGTGTAAACATTGCCACTATGGAGACAAAGGCGGCCGGGCGTGGTGCTAGCCACCCACCCCCTCGTGTGCCGTGCCGGCAATCGTAGGTGCTCGCTAAGAGCACTAGCCCAAGCGGTGGGGCATACCCACGCCATCGTTATCGGTTGATGGCGGTGTAAAGAAAGACTAAACGTTGCTTGTTTTTCCGTGTCCGTGCGAGTGCAGCCCACAACAAGAAGCCCAGAGAATCTTCAAGGCAACGGCACCAATGGAACTAGAGGTTACCAAAGCCAAGGTGCGTGTGTACCAGCGATGGGGAGCGATGTAAAACGGAATGAATGAAGGTTTATAATTGAGGGTTTTTTTTGGGTTAGATCGCATGAATATAAATGTGTCGTTAAACCCGCTACCACCCGACACAGACGCTTAGTAAGATGTATCACGTAAACAAAACATGCCAAATAGTTACTCGTTCAGCACACCAGCGTGTTGGAGAGTAGTAAACCCATTCGAATTGTAAATGTTTTTGTCAAACACAACTATGCGCTCTCAATACAGAATTTCCTCGGTTAACGCAGGAGATGCGTTCCTGAAAAATGCCGCGTGAAGCAAAAATAATTTTCACATAAATAAGATATCACGATAAAGTTTGGCGAGCTACGAGGTACTCCTACGCGCACGCAGTAAGATGGCGGTGTCACTACCACTCGGCTGCGTAGCTCAAGAACGTGGTTCGTCGTCGAGTGCTCCAAGTCTGCGTTATAACGGAGCGCGTTCCGCGTCATGACGTTCCCCTCCCCCGTTGTGCAAAAAGTGTTCCCTCGTGAGCACTTCGCATTATGGCGAAAACGCGTTGTGTTAACACACGTGTTTTTGTATTTAGATTGTCAACCAACACTGGGTAAAACAACATGTGCATTGTCGTTCTCTTCTAGCATGTGCACCTTTAGCATGTGCACCTGTTGTTCTCTTTTAGCCCCGCCCCCCCCCCCCCCAATACGTTCCTTTCATTGGCTACCACATTCAGATAAGCCCCTCTCCCCCTCCTCTCCCCTGAACTTGTATCTTGGAATTTTTGCCTCACTTGAGACAGTAAATCTAGCTGTGACGGTCCCACCTGATGACGGAGACTTGTGTTGCCTCCGAAATGTCGTGATTTATTATTTTATTTCTATTATTATTTCTATAATTGTTATTTTATTATTTATTTTTATCTACGTGACTTTACCGAAAAAACCTAAGAGTGTGTTAACACGCGTGTTGAAGCGAGGACTTATTGTGTGTGTGTGTGTGCGCTTGCAATCTTGTGCACACGTGTGTATCAGCTGGTTGGGTTTGGCATGGCCATGCTGGAAAGAGTCGACCCCAACCCGGACAACTATGTGGGGGCAGGAATCATCCAAACGAAGACTTTGCAGATCGGCTGCCTTCTGCGACTGGAGCCCAACCTGCAGGCGCAGGTATGAGTGCGCGCGCTCGTTGGTGGTGTTGACGACGTACGCTTCTTCTTCGTTGGCCATTTGCCTCTTTTGAGCCGGCTGGGCCGGGATTGGACAAAACTTATTGCCAAATGTTCACCCTCCAGCCAACTGGAGGGCAGCAGCTCAGACTTGAGTGGTCGTTTTTAGTGCCTTGCATGTGTTTTGTTGTGTGTGTGTGTACGGAGCGGTAAGCGTAGCGGTTAGTGCGCTGCGCTACGACTCCTGCAGGCCGAGGGTTCGATTCCCATAATCATTCATAATCAACGTTTTTTGGGTTTAGATCGCGTTATTTATAAATGTGTCGTAACCCTCCACCACCCGACACGGCCAATCAGCAAAAAAGTGTCACGTTGACAAAAGACTAATAGTTCACTGCTTTAGCCCACCGGTTCGATTCCCGCTCGTGGCCAATGCCGGTGGCGATTATCTGAGCCGTTCCTGGGCTTCCCCCCCTAGGTCGAATCCAACTCACATGAGTACCGACCATAGCGTTGTGTAGTTAACATTCTTAGGGAGATAAAGGCGGCCAGGCCTGGTGCTGGCCACCCACCCCTCGTATGCCATGCCGATCTTCATAGTTGCTCGTTAACAGCGCTTGCCCCAACAGTGTTGTCTTTGTCTTTTTTTTGGTGCGGTGCGGTGTGTGTGTGTGCGGTGTGTGTGTGCGCGTGTGTGCGGTGTGTGTGTGCGCGTGTGTGTGTGCGCGCGTGTGCGGTGTGTGTGTGCGGTGTGTGTGTGCGGCGTGTGCGGTGTGTGTGTGCGGTGGTTGTGTGCGGCGTGTGCGGTGTGTGTGTGTGCGGCGTGTGCGGTGTGTGTGCGCGTGTGCGGTGTGTGTGTGTGCGTGTGCAGATGTACCGCCTCACGCTGCGCACGAGCAAAGAGAGCGTCTCCAAAAGGCTTTGCGAGCTCCTCGCCGAACAATTCTGAACTCCGCTCTTCTCCATCCACCCCCCGCGCGTCAGTTTCTCACGCACTCAAACGCTGTCCCTCCCCTCCTCCGCCATGCCGCCTCCTTCCTCTCTCCACGTGTCGTGCCCATTGTCGTTTCCTCTCCCACGTTCTGGTAAAGGCCACCCCCCCCCACCCGCTTCGTCCGTACTTTCGATTGAAAAATCGATTTGGAGGGATTCCCTCCACCTCTTCCACCGCTCCCCGCCCCCCACCCTCGTGTCGTGGATTCACGCTTCCGAGATCGTGCTGCATTGTTGCGTGCTCCTCTGCTCACTCGCTCGCGGTCTCCCGCTCTCTCGCTATCGCTTTGTCCACGTCATATGAACTCTAGAGCCGTGTATATCTGATCTCCCCTTGGCTGGAGCCTTACATCAATTGTGATTTATTCTTTCCCCCCCTCCCCATCCCATGACCCTCCCAGGCCAATTGTATAACCCTCAGCCTGGAAATCTTTTGAACACTGAACCTGACCTTAATTTCCTACCCAATCTTGTCCTTGCACCCAGCTCTTAATACATTCCACTGTTGTGATTGGTTCCCCCATGACATTGGTCGACTGAAACTAAATTTTAAACCTTCCTGATGACTAATCAGGTGTGAGCGTAGGGAATGCTTGAGGCTCAGAATTAAGCTAAAATACGCTGCGGCTGTGACAGCGATGGGAGGGGAGGGGGATTTTGGCGATTTTTTTCGTCTTGTTTGCGGGCATTCGGGGCTCGCAGAGGTGATGGGCCTTGGCCACTGATACTTGGGTTACTTGAGTAAAAGCTACGCTTCTGATTCCGAAGAAATTTCGCACGTTATATTTCCGTACACCATTTCAGACTTATTTTTCACATCCTCAAGAAAGTGGGGTTGTTTTTGCACAGCTCGAGGTCATGTTCATGTGTAGGATGTTCCCCAGAATAGTGGTGATGCGATGCTTTAAATGCACTTATAGTGTTACGTACACAAACTCGCATGCACACGTGTGACAACATTGCACGGGAGGAGTGATTGGTATTTAAAAGGCTCTTACGGGCGAGAGATTAAAAGGCAACAGGATTGGCCAAACGAGACATGTTGATGATTCGTTTCCCTGTTACATCTTTAAGAGTTTACCACTTTTCCCTCCATACCTTCTCTTCGCATTGTGTCGACGGGCATGCACAACAGTCGTGGAATTCCAAGGAAGCTATGAAAGCAATGACATTGTTGATCTCGTTAGCCGCTTAGGGAAGGGGGTTATATTTGTTTGGATCTTAATTATTCGAACTAAACTGTTACATTATCATGATGTCTTATACAAATATGCCCAGGCCGAAGGATACAAATTAAGTACGTTCTTCTTACTTGGGCTTAAAATATATATACAAATACATATGAGAAATCTCTCCGCGATTATGAAATCCACCTTGCTATAAGCAGAGGCAATACCTCCTGCTTTGGCAGTAAACTATTGGGGAAGGACTGCAAAACTGCGTCCCCACTACTGCAGTGTTAAGCTACCCCCCGGGAATAAAAATCTGCACCAATTAAAAGCGGCGGGGGGGGGGGGGGGTGGGGGCTGTGTTTAAAATGTAAATTATTATTTTTTTGTTATCGAGCAATTGGCGACAAGATCAAGAAAGTTGACTTACAGCATCTTGTTTTGGGCTTGTTACACACCCCCCCTCCCCCCCACGTTTTACAAGCGAAGTTTCACCCTGTAGATGTCTCTACTCGAAGTTTTTGTTTGTAATTCAAGACGGAAATGTCTAATCGAGGAGTTTCACCGCCTCCCATAGCAACAGTTTTGAATCCCATTACAGCGCCCCCACCCCACATGCTTGTCAGCCAGATCAGCAGTTTGGTGTAGCAAACGACGCGGTAAACTCTGATGGTACCAATCTCTATTTATGGTCACTGTATTCACGCGTGATTGATAACATTTTGACTTAAAAATACCATCTGTGGTTATGGACCCTTTAAAAAAAAACCTAAATGTCCTAATATTTTTTTTGTTTTGCCTGCTTGTCAATCGCTCACTAACACGTTGCGAGTGACAAGCTGTATCAGTTGCTGCGGACAAGTTACCTTCTCCCCATGGCGTTGGCCAGCTCAGTGGGCCTTCCTGCCCCACGCACACCCCCGGGATAACCAGCACACAGAGATACAACACAACCGTTTGGTCTGGGCTGGTGCACTAATTAGTCAAAGAGTTGTTGGTCAGTGCCGCTTTGGTAACGCGTGTATTGATTGCTTACCCACGAACGTGATTTTTTTTTTTAAATAAGATTCGTGATTGTATAGCGTGTGATCCTGATGTGAGCCTGTGGACTAACTTCTATCACTGTCGCTTCTCAAAAGCCAATGTGGTGAATTAAATTCTGAATGTCTCGCGCGCTTCATGGTTCCAAAAAAATGCAATCGATTTAATATATAGGACGTCTTTTTTTAAATGTTGACGTAGAGACCGATGTCGTTTCACGTACCCCCCCACCCTTCATCGCTACCTCCGCCCCATCGCGTAATGACACCAGAACTATTTCGGCAAACGAGCGGCCACAACCTCGGTCTCCCTGCCCTGCACGTGGATAATGTTACGAACTCATTCGTGCATCATTTATAAACACCGTGGGTGGGAGTGAGTTACAGGCGGTGTTCGGTGATGTGTCCAGAATCCTTTTATTAGATAAGTGCGGGACTGAGTTGGTGGGCGTGAGTGTCTTGCGGAAATTGTAAACTTTTTGGATACGTGAATCACAGACCATGTTCATCGAACTCGTCCGTGAATGAGCCGAACTTCAACCACTGCCACTTTCGAAACACGACCACACCATCATACATGCGTTGGCACATGTATGTATAAAGTACACAAGCACATGTGATATTAAAAGGTATGGCATGTAATCTATCGGAACACATGTACAATTCAGGATGTTTAATGCTTATATATTATGTGTGTACTGTATACATAAGCCTACTAATAGTATACGGTTATATGTGATGTATATTTGAGGATTGGATACATTTCCAAGCACTGCCCGTACACAAAAAAATATAAAACATGTATACTGTTAATATAATGTGCGTGTAGATGGTCATATGATGTGTAAAAGTAATTGATCACATACCTGACTGATCCGAGTGGGGCTCATCCGGTGGTGGTGGTGGTGATCCTCAGCCAGTTGTCGGGATAAGGGCATTTAACTTATGGTACAGAGCGACTTCTGATTCAAAACCACGTTCGCACTTCCGCTGGTGTGCCAAAACATTTGTTTAACATCAACGAGCGTGGCGTTTTACCGATCACGGATGGGCGAGGAGTGATTTCAGCTAGGAGGGGACTTTTTTTCTTCCAAACCTATGTGTTTTTTACGATTGAGAACCCCACAGCAGAACTCGTTTGAGATGCGCCACCTGCTCGCTTGTACAGCAGTACCCCGATTTACGGCGTCTCGCAACTACGTCGTCACTTGATGATTCACACCACCGCTACCTGATTTGCGTCGCCTCAACCTCGCACCAAACTCGCGTCGCTGACAGCAGCAGCATCATCATCCGTCCTCTCTCCTATCCCGTCGCCTCTCAGCCTTCGCCTCCACCACCCACCTACTACCCACCCTTCGATTTGACGTCGTTTCGATATCCGTCGTCGCACCTATTTCAGGAAACGCACCCCCGACGTGAACCGGGGCATTGCCGTAGGCGACATTGTTCCGGAATGCCACTCGCCCGTCTACGCACACATTCATTACGGACGCGGCGGGGTGCCGACCCAACGATGAGCGTGCCCACGCGAAATCTATCGTTGGTCTCCCGTGTGATCCAGATGGGATGTCCCCGCCAGGTCGGATCTGACTTTGTTGTTGTGTTTCATGGCCATTGTGAATCCCGTCGCGTGTGACGATGCCCCCCCCCCCTTCCACCGATTTGCTGTCCGGCTCTCGAGTTTCTGTGAAAGTGAGGATCCGTGGTGTTGAGCAACTTCAACGCTGTCGTTTATGCTGTCGTGGTTTTTCTTTGGTGGTGGAGGGGGGGTCGTGGCGGCGGTGTGAAAAACAACTCTTGGTTGATTTTTGTCTTCCCTATCCTTACAACCCAGTCCTCCCTCACCATGGTGATTAAATTATGTGATTCAGGGTTATTACGGACTATATTTAAAGCGGCTCAACACAAGTTGCATGGTTCTGCAGGTGTGTGATATCGTGTGGTGTGGCTTCAGTCTCGTGGACGTCGTTTGTATGTCAGTGAACATGTGAAAAATGTATCCAGGTGTATACGTAATGTACGTGTGTAGTTTAATTGTACGCAGCTATGCGCATGGTTACGTGTGTGTGGGATGTGTGGTGTGTACGGGTTCCTATGCACGGATGCGCACGTGTATAGGACGGGTGTGTGCTCATGTGCGGTGGGACGGTTGCGTAGTGGTTAGCGCACTGCGCTACGACCCCGGCGTCCAGAGTTGGATTCCCGCTCACAGCCACCAACAAGCAGGTGACGATTATCTGAATTGTTGCCGGGCCCTCCCCTAAGTCGAATCCGCCTCGCGAGTACTTGGTGCGGTGTGCAGTAAACATCGCCACCGGGGAGACAAAGACGGTCGGGCGTAAGATTGTTGGCCACCCACCTCGTGTGCCGTGTCGGCCGCCTTCACTGGGACTCGCCAACAGCATTTCCCTGGGCCGTCTGTTCAAGGCTTTACGGGGTGGGTGGGGGGATATCCGTGCAAATGTCTGGTGACCCGTAATCGATAGGATGTGCGCACATGTACACGCGTTTTATCAGGGTGCTGCTCAAAGGATTCTAATTGTTTTCTCAAATTCACCCCCCCCCCTCCTGCATTCATTCATTTGCCTGTTAACCTGAAGCCACTGCGACCTTAACAATCGCTCAATATTTAACAGGTTGCTCAACGGAGTTGGACAAATGCATCGCAGTCAATGCACATAGTCCTAGTAGGCCAGTGTCCTTCACTGCAAGGTCCGCGGGCCACTGTCGGTCCCTGGTGGCCTTTAGTGCGGCCCCCGACAATACAGCAATGTCAAAACACCACCCCATCATCAGCGTGCTACTGTCAAACCAAACAATGGTTTCAAATGTGTGGCGAACCTCCTCGCACTGACGATGTCTTATCGGCGCAAGTGGCCCTAAACCTCTGACAATTGTGAAGAACGCTGATTCTATGAACTGGTCTTGGGTCGCCTCGAGGCTGACTCAAACTCACGAGAACCTGGTGCAATGTGTAAACATTGCCACGAGGGAGACAAAGGCGGTCGGGCGTGGTGCTATCCACCCACCCCCCGTGTGCCGTGCCGGCATTCACAACCTTGCAGTTGAGACACCCAGATAAGAGGTGGTGGAGGTCGCGGTTATATTCGCAGATTTGGAGTTACATTTTTATCAGCTGTTGACTTTTACACCAAAGATAAGAAATTGAGAGGCGGGGAGACTAGAGGCCCAAAAAGACGGAAACTTTGCCCCATATGCTGCATACTGAGTGGCTGCATACTAAGTGGCAGCACCCTGTGTGAGTGTTTTTGCTGGCGTGTGGGTTATGTATGGTGCGTGTACACGTGACCACGCGTGGTGCACGCAGTGACTGCGCCCCCAGTAGCCAGCGCTTGGTAGCACAACGTGAAATCTATGATATCGTACAAACTAAGCAACCGTTAAACCCCCCGCCCCACCCAACACGGCCAATTAGTAAGGTTTGTCACGTAAACAAAATATGCCAATTCGTTACTAGTTCAGCGCGCAGGTGTGTTGGAGAGCAAACCCACAACATTTACAATTCGAGTTCGCCGTTTTGCCAGTAATTGCAACTAGCATCATCAGGCGGCATGATTTACTAATTGGCTGTGTGGGATGATGGCGGGTTTAACAATACATTTATGCGATCTAACCCAAAAAACCTCTTATGGATAACCGGGCTTTCGCGACCAATATTAAACCAACGTTTGCTTTATTGCATGCACGGCCTTGTGCAATATGAACATCTTTCGTCTGCATTGCTTTCTAGGTATCGATTTCAATGTACTGCATTTCCCTATTTAAAACGATCCAAATCGTAGTGTTAACCGTTAACCCAATGGAAATTGCTTAAATGTGTTTCTGTTTAAAAGTGAATGTATGGTTTCACGCGGAGAACAGACGGATCGCTTGAGTTCTCTTTTAAGCGAATCGGGAATCGTCTTAGTGAAATTGGGGCTTGAAAAAATGTGCGGCTGATGATTCACAACATTTCTGGAACTACAGATATCGCACACGCACGTCATCGTTCAAATAATGCACATGAACTCGGCATTACAAAAACTGTAAAAAAAACACAATCTTGTTATTTTCACTCTGTACTTCAACGTTGTTAGCGATGTTTACTGCATGGGTTCGGAACTAATTAAGGATTAAAAAGTTGCAGTGTTGATAATTTCCCGTGTTTATCTTTATAAACACGTGAATGTCGATCGCGTTTCATGTATGGCACACAATGCTCAATATAAGAAACCAGGTTCATCTAGTGTCTGGGTTAAACCGTAAAAACAAATTGAACCAATGTAAAGTTTCGAGAAGGAGCCTTTGACCAAACTCACTCGGAATGTGCACAGCTCTTGTCAAATCTCGGAAGCTAAGCGGAGATGACCCTGGATCGTTGTGTATCGGCTTGCAGCATGCACGACGGATTGTAGAAAGCTGGGCCCCAACAAAGGGCAGAGCAGCAGAATCCATTGTTGTACCATGTACCCGTCCCCGCCTGTTTGCTGCCCACCTTCACCAAGCTGCGTGACGTAATGGCCAAGTGACCCCCACGATCACCCGCACCACGGAGTGGCCTCGCCCAGCAGTGTTTGGAGAAGGAATGCCCTTTGTGGGATGTGCATTAAGTTCGCCCTGAGCAGTCCTCCTGGGTGAAAACTCGACCCCAAAGCTAAACAACCCCCCCCCCCCCATAGCAATACGGGCTTTCATTGGTAGATTTCAAGTAAAAAATCACTTTTTGGACGCATGGAGATTTTACCGTACAGCAATCGGTGAAAGCCGAATACGTATGTTTACATTTATTTGAAAGGAATACGTGAAAACGAAATCTAACCTTGACGAGCCTCTCAATGAGGACGCCTTTGCAAAGTGCGAATCCGACACGTGGTCACTGTGACCGCTGCACACCAGTAGGCGGTGCACCACTGCAGCCCGGCCACGTGGCCCGTCTTCACGCTGGTGATGTCATCGTCAATCGTGAAGCCACCGCATTCCATTGGCTGCATGACCACACTGGTTAGCGGGGTGGGACGTGCTTTGTCACTGGCAGAGCCAGTGGGGGGGTGGCACGTGCCCCCCCAATGATCCGATCGAAATCCCTAATTTCGATCGGATCATTGGGGTTTATTAGTAATACATAGGCATTTGCGACCCCCACTGCCACTGTGTAGCATATTATCATGTGCCAGGGACTCGATGAGATGATAGGACAATAGTCTGAGTCCATAATTGGCAATAAGTAACGGCAAAGCGGTGAAAAGTGACTCAGAATTGTGCGCAGTTGTGTATACAGGACACGACTTCCCTGAAGGCATTCACTTTCAGCGAGTGCGATGCCGATCACACGACGCGGTTCGAATTCGACCCTCGATCGATGGCTGCGCCATCGCCGCACACGCGTCGAATAAAAAGCAAGGGACAAGTCCTTACTTACTCACAACTCTTATCATTTCTCGTTGGTGGAGGGGTTGCCCCCCC
>NC_083780.1:13678377-13744841 GCF_015708825.2 Lethenteron reissneri | reverse complement strand
GTGGTGGTGTGTGGTGTGTGTGTTTGTTGTGTGTGTGTGTGTGTGTGTTGTGTGTGTGTGTGTGTGTGGGTGTGTGTTGTGTGTGGTGGTGTTGTGTGCAGGCAGCGTGTGTGGCCGGCGTGGGGACTGACCATGCCACGCTACTGCCTGTTCGTGACACGGTCAACACCGCGTCACGCATGGAGTCAACCGGACTGCGTGCGTACACACATACGCACTCGCTGGCACGTACATACACACACACTCGTACACGATTATTTTAACCGGTCCTGGGCATCCCCTAGGTCGACTCGGCCTCAATTGGTACCTGGTTCGGCGTGTAAACATCGCCACTCGGGAGACAAAGGCGCCCGGGCGTGGTGATGGCCACCCACCCCCCGTGTGTCATGCCGGCCTTCATGGGGATCGTTGTCTTTGTGTGCATCGCAGCCTACAGAATACACATCAACATCTCAGTCAAGAACATCCTGGACTCTGAGCGAGGGCTACCTCTTTGAGAGCAAGGCAAGACCGAGCTGAAGGTACGCAAGGGCGAGACTCGTCCGAAATCATCACCAGGGCGAATTCGCAATACAGGCCACCGACAGCTCTTTTTTTCCACCGGTACATCCGAGCCGTGCCAGGGACTATTGCCGAGCCGACCCCGAGCGCGGGTCAAGTGGCACGGAAGTCGAGTCGTGCCGAGCCGTTGTACAGCAACGAACGATCCGGGGACGCGCGTAGACCACGCGGTGACGAGCGGCGCGCACAAAACTCGCCAATCTCGTCAAGGAGCATAAAGCCATCGTCACGCGAGCTCCGGCTCATCCTCGCAGCAGCAGCAGCGGCGGCGGCAGCGGCGGCGGTGGCCGCTGTTGGCTTTTGGCTGCCCGTCAAACAAGGACGGTCGCCGCATCGCGTGGCGCTTTCGTACGCGCTGCTTCCGCGGCCGTCTTTCCGATATTAGGAAGCCGCTGGGAGCTATGATGCACTTTTACATCGTCTACATTGAAATCCAATCTAGAGTTTGGGGGGGGGACAGGGGGGCAATTTCCCCACAACTGGACACCTTTATGAATTTATTCTCGGTAGTTTAGAATTGAGATTTAAAAAAAAATTAATACATTTTAAGCACCCGATTCCTGATGTGTGTGACAGAGCGAATCCCTGCCCCCCACACCCCACCCCCAAATGTGGAAGTCAACTCCGCCTGTGTGCAAAACGCATTTCTTTAGAACGGCTCGTTGTCCTACCGTGCACCACCTGCGATTAAGCACGGTCGTCTGCGTGCGGTGCGAGAGAAGTTCCACGTAGCGCCGTGCGCCGATCGTGTCGTGTTGTCGCCACCTCGCAGGGCAAGGGCGTGGAGGAGACGTTCTGGCTCGTGGGCAAGCAAGGCTTCATGAAGCCACTTCCCCGCCCGCCGGAGGTGCAGGCCGGGTGAGTGTGCGCGCACTCGCTCACCCACACGCCTGCACAATTTGCCTACCCTGTTCTCTGTTCATATTTCGTTTTTTGCGGTTGCACCCGACTCAAGAGCCGCATGGCTCACAGGGCTACGCCTCGTAAATGAAACTTGAAAACTTGAAACCCGCGCACCACAACAAACGGCAGCCATTTGGTGACATCACCACGGCGCTTGCGCCAGGCTAGGTGCACTCTCTAAGGCCACCACGTTAAGTGTCGCAGGCTCACTGCTGGAAGGGGGGTCATGCGACAGACCCAGGTGGGTTTGTTTTTAAGGGTGGCTGACCGAGAGGACCCGGCAGATGCACCGGCTGGGATTGTCCACTTCTCACCTCGCTGCTTATTAGACACCCGGCACTCGCACACAAAGAGAACGATCCCCCGTATAACCTCAACAGACTGTTGGGGCAAGTCCTGTTCAGCGGGCACCTACGTGAACGGGTACGGCACATGAGGAGGTGACGTGGCCAGCCACCTTTGGCCGCACGAGTGGCGAATATTTTGCACTCCAATTCAGGCTGAGTCGACCTAGGGGGAGTCCCGTGTGCCGACTGATGGCCTTGCGCGTGCGTTGAGTGTGCAGGGCAGGAGCACGGACTGCAGCTCAGCGAGATCGACCAGTCCCGCCGGGCGAAGGCAGAGAAACTCCTGCAGAAGAAGAAGTGAAACCCTCTCAGCGCTTCGTGTCGACGCGCACACGTCGTGCACACACACAGCTCGGCACACACTGGACCTATGCGCACATGCATACCTACGTGTACATGTGTGCCTACATTTATGTGTACATGCATACCTACGTGTACATGTGTGCCTACATGTGTACATGTATACCGACATGTACACATACAGTATACATACATGTAGACATACATACATGCACCCAAACATGGAGAGAAAATCCCTCCTGTATAGCTTTTACAGACTGTTGGGGCAAGTGCTGTTAGCGAGTGGCACCTATGAAGGTGGTCGACACGTCACACGAGGGGGTGGGTGGCCAGCACCATGCCCGGCCGCCTTTATCCTCCTAGTGGCGATGTTTATACACCGCACCAGGTACTCATTTGAGGCTGAGTCGACCTAGGGGAGGCCCAGGACTGGTTCGGATAATCGTCACCGGCGTTGGCCGTGAACGGGAATCAACTCGGGTGGCCAGGTTTGTAGCGCATTGCGCTAACCGCTACACTACCGCTCACCACATACCCATACACACCTAGTTACACACACATACTTATACACACTTACCCATATACACTTATACACACATACTCATTCATACTTACTCATACACACATACCCATACACACATACCCATACACACTTATACACACGTACCCATACACACTTTATCATAGGGCAGACACCGCAGCTCTAGGCGACGGGACTATTTAACCTCAAAGGTTCAATGTAATATTACGATCGTTATTTTTCAATTGTAAAAACATTCGATGGTTTTTAACTCGAGGCTCGTGTTTCTCTCGTAGTGTCTGCGACGTTGTGAGTCGGGGTCGCGGCGTTTTAGCGCAGGTCACCTGCTGCACCGTGCTAGGCATTGTGGGCCCGCGCTTCGTTGCTCGCTGAATATTTTCCAGGGCCGCCGGCGGGAGGCGAGTTAGCGGTAGAGTAGCAGCCACAGCCATCGCCAGAGGCCTCGCTCGATGTGGTGTGCCGGGTGCGGAAATATTGTACGGGCGCGGACAGAGCCAGATTTAGATCCCTGACCGTGGGTCAGTCGCCCCCCCCCCTCGGCCGCCCGTTCCATCGACCCCCCCCCCCCACTCGGAGGGCCGCGTTCGCATTGGTGTGCGACACGTGACCGGCGCCCCGGGGCGACCGGCGATGGTGACTGTGATGACGTTGAAGGGGAACTTTGGGCGAAGCCGTTATCAACGTTTAAGAAGAAGGGGCCGTCCATAAATGACGTCACGCACCTGGGGGGGGGGGGGGGTCAGACATTTGTGACGATGTGTGACGAGGGGGGAGGGGGGTGTTTGAGAAATGTGACGTCACATCAAAATGCGCAACTTTAAATAAGTATAGACAACACGTTCTACTTAATTAAATAGACTTTCTAATAAATGTTTTCTCCTACAACATCAGAGTGCAGCGCCATATTAAATACGCACTACAATGACAATAGTTTAAAGCGTTTTGAAGCATATTTTATTGGGGGGGGAGGGCAGAGCTTTGTGACGTCATATTTGAGGGGGGGTCTGACTTTTTGTGACGCCGTGTGACGAGGGGGGGGGGGTCTAAAATCGTCCAAAATCGCGTGACGTCATTTATGGACGGCCCCGAAGAGGTTTCATCGACAACAGCAAGTCGCTGTCGTGGCTACTGGGGAGAGGAGGAGGAGCGGGCGGGCGAGGGGGGGGGGTCAGTATCGACGTATCGATCCGTCACAGATTAATATTCTCACAGATCACGATCATGGATGATGATGTTTGTGTATCGTGTGCGTGTCACTCAAGTCACAATGGGGGCTTCGCGACCGACCCGTGCAGCCACTAGAGGCGCTATAATTCATTCATTCCAAAATCGTTTTTTTTAAGCACAATTCGGTAATCATCGATCGAAATTGCAGTTACTTAGACAAGTGAGGATAACCTCGCCAAAAATAGACAAATTGGTTTAAAAAAATTGACGTTTCTTATTCGTGCGTTTATTTCTCAGAGCCATGTTGGGCGAGGCAAGGGGGGAGGGGGGGTTGTACACTCCTCGGTTGAGACAACCTTCAACAAGGGGGGGAGGGGGGCGGTGCAGTCGTAGCCAACAGGAGATTGAGAACCACTGGGTCTGTGCAATGCGGCGGTCACGTGGCAAGGCGAATGGACGCGAGTCGTGGCTAGTTGTGAGCGCCAATCAACAGCGGAATTCCAAGTCGCGTTCGCCCTGATGCACGAATTCTTCCCTTGTCGTATGGGGTGGTGGGGGGTGTGGGTTTCTCCTAATTTCTCTCTCTCGAGAGAGAGAGTGTCGGATTTGAATGACCAAATGTATATCTAAATCAGCTCAAGCCCTCCCGCAAATCACGTGACTCACATGTGCCCCCCCACCTCGCATCTGAATCCCCCCTCTTCCCTACCGCCCCCTGTGAAAACAGACTTGCGAGCTCACGTCTTACCCCCCCCACCCCACCCTCGTTCCTCCCCTCTCATCATTACCACAATCTCATCCCCCACATCTTCGTCATTCATTCTCCCCCTCCTCCCCTTCCTGCCCCGCCGCTCATTTCATTCATCAGGTCATTAGTTTATTAGGTCATTAGGTCATTCATTCGTCAAGCGAAGCCAGTGAAGGAACCTTTGCGACTGCATTCACACAAACTGCTCTTGCTGCAATCCCAGTCGCTCCTTCTCTGGTCACATGTATCTGTCCCCTTCCCACATTTTCCTCTTATTTCCCATTCTTTCCCGTGCTCTATGCACGAATCCCATTCCTCTATAATCCCCGTGCATTATATCATTGGCTGCACTCCCCGCCCTGTGGTGTGCCATTGGTGCAAAGTTTTACATGCGTCTAGAACACTTAACGCCACGTGAAAAAACTAAAATGAACGTCTCGTCTGAGTAAGTCGCTGTATTGCAGCTATGAGTATAGGCGTAGGCCGTGTGGACCTCTCACTTTGCTTCATATGCTGGGTTGAAGTTTCGTTTGCCGTTGTACCCTTTATTTAACCACGAGATGAAATAAACCCGTTGAGACCCGTGACACAGCATTGCCTCTTGTTTCAAACTATTACAATTGTTTATTTTACCAGGTAAGTCCCAACTGAGCTAAAATACAGCTCTTTCTTTAGAAGCGACCTGGCCACAAATGATTGGCTCAACAAAGTTGCTTATCGCGTGGAAATGTATAGCAGCCAAAGACTCTAAGCGCGTGATGTTGATTAAAAATGCGGAGGGAAAAAACCAGGGGATCCGGAGAAAAATCCGCGCGACCAAGGGGGGAGAGAGACACACACAAACTCCAAATACACAGCAGCAGCAGGCGTCAAATTCGAGATCGAACCCACGACCTCCTGTATACCAGGCGAGGTAGTTAACATCTCCTAGCCACCGTGATGATGATGAGAGAGGGACACACAAACTCCAAATACACAGCAGCAGCAGGCGTCAAAGTCGAGATCGAACCCACGACCTCCTGTATACCAGGCGAGGTAGGTAACATCTCCTAGCCATCGTGGCACCCTAAAAAAAGCGTAATAATGATAAAAAAAATGCAATTTACAGGCCGAGTGATTCCAGAAACGATGCTTTTTCCAAGAGGGCAGCGTGCATCTGAGTTTTCGAGGATCGGATCTCGACATAAGCCACATAGCTGTGGCAACTCACGGAAAATGTCAGCAGGTTTTACTTTTTGGTATTTTTACGTAGCCAGACAAAGGCACCATAATTAATTACCGGTGCCCATCTATATTGGCGGTCCTGACTTAGTGGTGGAAATTCCACATTCATATGGCATGGGTCAGTCTGTCCGTCAGTGCTACCCACTGTTGCTTTTCTCCAGTGCTACTTATTTGATCCACCCGGTCGAGATAATGATGATGCTTCTTCTTCTTGGTTCTTTCAGTAAAGTCACGTAGAAGGAAAATAATAAAATAATAAAACATAATAAAATAATTCTCACGACGTTTCGGCCACAACGCAAGCAGCCGTCTTCAGGTGGAGAACAGGTCGAAACGTCGTGAGAATTATTTTATTATGTTTTATTATTATTATTTTCCTTCTACGTGACTTTACCGAAAGAACCAAGAAGATGAATCCCTGCAGTCACGAAAGCTTTAAATCGAGATTTTGATGCTGTTGGTGATAATGAAGGTGATGATGCAATCTCGGCATGCGAGGCGGTCCGGAGATGACCGTCTAGCAATGGAGTCTTGAGTTGTCGCCCCTTCGAAGTGGTTATTGCTCCAGGTTTCTCCGGTTTCCTCCGACACAAAGCCAACCTCTCATTAATGCCATTGTCCAAACATCCCAATGCAGCGGCACCCTCCTGACAACGAGTCTCGAGGTTCGGAGACGCTTCACTCTTACAATAACAATTTATAGAACTTTATCGTATGTGTGTGTGTATGTTGAACTTCTTTTGCACCGGACGTAGCCAAACGTGCTAATCGGAGGTGCGGGGGAAGGACAACAAACCAAACACAAAACGCAATTCTAAAGAAATTTGTTTCAAATCTAGATTTAAAAGTGCATAGCTACAGTGGCTTCCGAATATTGGAAGGAAGAGCGTTCCAGACGGCCGCAGAAGCGCATCTGAAATCACGCGATGCGGTGACCGCCTTTGTTCGATGGTTAGCCAAAAGAACTGCGAGGTTGACCGGAGTTCGCGTGATGGTTTATACTCCTTGACGAGATCAGAAAGGTATTGTGGGTCATTTGTGGCAAGCACTTTGTGTGGTGTGAATGAGTGCAACCTTATCATGTATTCGTTCGGTAACCGGAAGCCAACGCAGCTCGGTGAGCACTGGTCGGACATGGTCGGATCTCGCACTCCCCGTCACGACACGTGCCAGAGAATTTTGAACACGCTGCTGCAGCTTGGTAATGGTTGTTTTTTTTGGCCAGACGTCTCGCTGCTGGATGAAGACCTCAACCACGGCGTGTCGGTCATGGGGATTTGTTTACCCAAAAACCTCCACCACGCTGGTGAGTGCGATTTGGTGAAGAGAGGGAACCCAGAACCGGTACCACGTGAAAGCCACGTGGCCGCCACGTGTTTAACATGTTCAGCGCACTCCGATAACTGGGAAGTCGCGGATTACAGGAGTTGCTGCGATTATAGGAGGGGGGCGAAGCGGAAACGACGGGGAGGGGCGGGAAGGGGCGGGGCGAGAAAGGGGGCGGGGCTGGAACCCACGCGCGTGCGCGTGTGGGGAGGTAGTGGGGCGGGGGTCAGTGGAGCGGGGGGGCAGTGGGGGGTCAGTGGGGCGGGGGGGGGCAGTGGGGCGGGGGGGGCAGTTGGGCGGTGGGGGGCAGTGGGGTGGGGGGCAGTGGGGCGGGGGGGGGGGCAGTGGGACGGGGGGCAGTGGGACGGGGGGGTGGGCAGTGGGGTGGGGGGGCAGTGGGGCGGGGGGGCAGTGGGGGTCAGTGGGGCGGGGGGGAGCAGTGGGGTGGGGGGGCAGTTGGGCGGTGGGGGGAGCAGTGGGGTGGGGGGGCAGTGGGGCGGGGGGGCAGTGGGGGGACCAGTGGGGTGGGGGGAGCAGTGGGGTGGGGGGGGCAGTTGGGCGGTGGGGGGGCAGTTGGGCGGTGGGGGGGCAGTGGGGTGGGGGGGGCAGTTGGGCAGGGCAGTTGGGCGGGGGGGGGGGGGCAGTGGGGGGGCAGTGGGGCGGGGGGGGGCAGTGGGGCAGTGGGGTGGGGGGCAGTTGGGCGGGGGAGGGGCAGTGGGGCGGGGGGTAAACCGCGCGCTCCGCCCTCACGCTCCGATTGGCCGCGCGCGACCTCTCGCCACGTGACGGAGCGCGGGCCAATCGGCGCGTCCGGCGAGCAGCGCGCGACCATGGCGGCGTCGTCGTCTCCCGCCAGCGGCGACGCGGAGTCGCTGGGCGCCATGGTGGGCGACTTCTGCGCGATCACCGGTAACGGAATCCCATCGCTCGCCGACACCCAACATCGCTTATCGTCTCTGGTCGTAGTCTTTTTAAAAATAATCAGCATAGCGATTGAAGTCGAACGGTAGCATCTTTGTTTATTTTCGAAATATTTAAATTTTTTTTTACCTCAGGCCTCTGCTACTCCGACCGTGGTGGCGTAATCAACGTCTTTGGTGGTGGCGGTTGTTGTTGTTGCTGCTGTTGTTGCTGTCGTTGTACACACAATGTAACAGTGATAGTTGTTTCGGGACTATCGTTCAAGGTGTTATTTATTCGCGGCACTGACGGTGATTAAGTTTTGAGAAGAGTTGATGTCAATGTTGTTGATGTGTCAGGCGGGGGTTGCGAATGTTGACTTGATCAGTCAAAGTATTTAATAATAATTTTTACGATAGGCTTATAATGATCAGCTTGCTCGTTTCTGTCAGATATATCTAACATTTATGCAGGCATTATGTTTAGCATTGTAGCCTACGATAGATATGTATGCGTGTGTATTTAGATTTGGTTGTGTGGCAAGTGCAGAATTTAGATTTAAGTTTTCGTAACAATATTTTTTACGTGGATTTTATAAGCTCATTATTTTTCGTAATTACTTATGAATGATAACTTTTAAGTACTGATAAAACCTCCAGTCCAAACCATCCACAAATGTTTAAAGTTAACAATATGAAGCAGTAATCTCGATGGTGCAGATAAAACGAGCACCACTTTACAGGAAGTCGACGGTGGTCGTCTCTTGAATGTACGAGGCCCGGGCATGGAAATGTGGAATGGCGTTTCTGGCAAAATGCTGTTTGTTTACGCAGTAAAAGTTTGACCTTAAATAATTAAGTATCAGAGCCTGGCATATTGTTAAGAATTCACACCGACTATCATCTTCATTCCTCTTGCTAGGTCAGTAAAATAAGTACTACTTTGTGGATTTATACAACACTGCAAGGACAGCAACTATCTTTGCAATTAAGCAAGAATGTGTAATTTTCAACAACTGGTTCGAAATCAGCAATGGTTAATCATATACGATGATGAGACCCTGTGTAGAATGTATACCCCCACCGTGCATAACAGGTGCTATAGGCTGGTGGGGGGACATGTGGTGGGCAGCAGAGTTCAGTGTGCCTCCCCGCTCTTACCACCCCACATTTGCCCAGCGTGGTGGAATATTGTGCTCATCCAGCAGTGGATTGATGGCTCATGGAAATCAAGCATGGTTGAGATTCTGATTGATTATGAATGACTGACCTCTGGCACAGGAATGTGGAATTTGCACCACATGGTTGGAAAGCAGTCAATATTATTATCAATCCCCTGCTGGGTGACTGCCACACAGGTCAGTTTGGCAGAAATTAAGCACTCACCTCTGTTTAGTGAGAAACCATAAAACTTACTTAAATACAGGAGAACCTTGCATGTGCAACTTGCCGGGGGGACATGTATTGGCAGGTAATTGAAAAGGTTAGATGTGTGAACAATCTGATAATTATAGAATATTACAATTAAACACGAGGCAAATACTGCACTGGTGGATATTTAATTGATGAATGCAGATATGTGATGGATTGGATATGCAACTGAATGTACAGTACAGAAATCTAAACTGTGTTCGCACTCTACATAATAAATGTTTAACATTTATTTTATTCTGAACGATTTTGTTCTTGCACGTTTACTCGGCACTTGATTTCGATTTCCGGCCACAGCTAACATCAGTGGCGAGTGATATCTGAACTAGTCTTGAAAATCCCTTTCACCAACTATAATGACCGACACGGCGATGTATGGTCAAACAACGGCAATGATCGAAAAGGTGTGTGAGGAAGCCAGAATTTAGCCGCACATTGATAATGGGCTGTACGTTTGTATGTATTTACTAGGCATGTAATGGCGCTTCAATCTATTAAATAAGATCGATTCTAGCAATTATGCAGACTAATGAACAAACAAAAATTGAGACGGGTATTACAATCTGAACAAGCAGAATGGCAGAATTAATTAAAACGTATATGATTATAAAATTCAATCGCAATCATGAACGTGACAATTCATTGAATAACTAGGGGGAGGTGTCAGTGATTTGTATCATGCCTCCTGTTTACCCCACCTCTCCCTTGCTTGGACATATTTTCTTAATGTATCCTAACCCGCTTTCAAATAAAGAACCTACTGTCACTGGTGTGTGTGTACAACGCAATGGTGTGTGTTTTTGCCTCACTTTCCCTCTCTCTGTTCCTCATTGTTAGCATTGTATCTGTATTTGTCTGTGCTTGCATTTCTATTGATATGATTTACTCTGTGGGCGAGCGTAGCTGTTTCTGTAGCTGTTTGTGACAGTGTATGTGTGGAGGGGCCTCCACTCGGACGACTCCGCCTTCAATGAGTACCGACCGCTGTGCATTAATATCAGCACTGGAGAGACACACGACTGCCAACATACTCCCCACCACACCACCCCCTTGTGTGTTGTGCCGACCTTAATAGGTGCTTGCAAACAGCACTTGCCCCAACCGCCTGTATTGCTACGAAGGGAAATGTTGTCTTTTGTGTGTTTGGTGATGCAGAGTGTTGTACGTAGCAGTACATACCTGTTGAACTGGGCTTTATCCCTGGCCATGATATATACAACAGTACTTACGAGGCCTAGGGATACGTGAGGCATCCAGCCTGGATGAGCCCAGGGCAGCCAAAGCCTAAAGCACCAAACAGATAAGGCCAGCCAACCAGGAGGGTTCAGGGTATCCAGGACAGATGAGGGCGAGAGAAGCTGCATGACAGCAAACAGAACCGGGGCAAATGAGACCCAGGGGAAGATGTGGGAGGAGTTGCGGTCCAAATGAATCCCACTGATAATGCCAATTATATTAAGAGGAAACCCTTTTTTTCAGGAGGGTCCTGCTTCATTGGGATGTTTGGTCAATTCTATTAGTTAATGGCTTTTTGTTGGAGGAAACCAGAGCAGACTAAGAATACAGTACCTACTAGACTTACCAAGGGGTGAACATAGCACTGGCTTCTGTCCGCACACTGCAGCCCCATGCCTGCAACACTCGATAAGTCCTGTCTTAACAAGCCTCAATTTTGCGTAGCATCTGGCTTCTCGTGATAGTGGGCATATTCAAGGATGGATATGGCTGTAGACTAAATCAATAAGGAATAGAATCATGCAAATGCAGGACTTTGGATTGCTTTCCACCGTGCTTTTATGCTCGGGAGTTTTTAAATAACGATATGTATTCAAACCGCATACAGAGATCATGTCACAAGCCACATGCCATTGTGAGATAATGACCCAAGGCGAATCCGTTTAGCGGAGGATTTTGTCTTCAAAGTTTTTGGGGAAGCCTCTAATCAATCCAGCCATTTTTTGTAGGGCAGATCAGTAATAGCAATGCAACTTTATCCTAAAGTTTTCCGAATTTGATTGTCTTTACAATGGTTATCGTGCCTTAACATTTCAGACAGACAAAGCTGATACATTCAAGCTTTCATCAACGTGTTATTAATAATCAAAGGTCTGGTATCTGAACCTTGTTACAACTATATTTGATATATTCTGCAGTTCGATGGTTGTGCCATCATTTACTTAATTGTTTATGCCAGTGGTTGCTCATTTATGTCATTAGTGTCTCAATAATAAAGAAATGTCTGGTGTCTGAAACTCATTCCCATTCCTCCCTCACCCTCCCTGATGAACCATATCTGCTTGTCCCCTCCTTCATGGCCTGTTTTGCTGGTTCCCTACCCCTCCCTGGTGATCTGTTCTTACTGGTTACCTCCCACCATCCTGATTATCTATTTCTGTGTGCTCTCTCCCCCCTCCCTGATGTTGAGTTGCAGGTGCATCTCAGGATGTGGCGCTACACATGCTGGAGGCGTGCGGCAATGAGTTGCACACGGCCGTCACCATGTTCCTCGACGGCGGCGCAGGCTCCGTGCCCACGGCCGCTGCCTCCCCGCTGGATGCCGCACACGGTCCCCCCGGCTCGTCGCGCTCGCATTCGCGGTCGCACACGCACGGGAGGGTGCACGCACCGCGCGCGCGACACGCCCTCAGCACCGCCACCGCGGCCACCATCGGCGCCGCGGCTGGCACGTCGCAACAGGCGGAAGACCTCGACGGGTGAGCGGGGCAACCGATTGGGCACGATTATCGGTTGATATCATGCGATGTTGGTTGCTCCATTGGTTGTGCTGTATATTGTTCAAATCTTCGGATGTTTTATTGTTTCGCACACTTGATTGAGTTCTGTAGGTAGCTCCAGCTTTCGGTTGCTCAATTGATTGATTTCTTGATTTCTTGATCGATTGTGCTGTGTGTGTGTGCACTTGCATTTACAGTATATGCTTTTATTTACCCGGTGACCTTCAATTCTGCTCACAGCCAACATCAGTGACAAATATGTGAACCGTTACTCAGCCTCTCCTAGGTGGCCTTGAATTATTACCTGGTGCTTTGTGTCAATATCCGCTTTGGGGACAGAATTTTCCCCAACAGCGTGTATGGATATACAGGTTGTGTGAGTGTGTATACGTGTCCCTGTGCGTCCGTGTGCACCTGTGTATGTAGAGGGGAGGTGCGGGCACCCATCCCACAGAAACAGGAGGTGCTGGTGGATCCAGAACCCATCTTTGGGGGTGAGTCCAGGGCAGTTTCCACTCCTCAGCCAGTTAGGCCACAGGCTCGCTGGAGAAATGCCACCATTGCATTAAGCGTTATGCCCAGCAAGCTGTCTCTGCTTTGGCGGGAAAATTCTAATGAATAATCAGATACCTTTACAAATTCGTTGCTTTACTATTATGGGACTTATTTTGGCATCCTGCTTCTCCCTGACAAAAGTTTCATTGATACGTTATTCCCTCCTGACTCAGGAGTGTAATATTTCACACCTCAAGTAATTTGATGAAAAGTGACAATTTTAGTCAACAATAGATTATTTTTAGCCACATTTTTGCTTTTTGATTTCTTTTGTCTTCCATAATATTTCGTCTTGTTTGTACAATTTTGTTCATTGCATTTACCTAAATGTATCACCATATGATTTGCATAATGCTGCATCGATTCATAATGTAACATTGTATCTAAAACATTCAATTGTGTGTATGAGAATCCATTATTGTCACTTTAAGATCAAATCACTTGGAAAGCAGGGTTAAACCTAAAACAGTTTTTATAGGCTTCTGTGGAGCTACGTTCTGGGCAGCAGAGGGCAGTGCATAAACATACATTGTGTGCAGTACTCTACTTCTGTGCTGCCGCTTAAATGCTCCTCACCTTAAGCCTCCACTGATCCGCATGGTGAAGTAAGGAAAAGGTATCCTCTACAATCTGCACGGCATAGGGGAGGCCCTCATCCAGCAGTAGATTGACAAAAAGGGCTGTATATGTGCACGTGTTACATTTAGACCAATGGAGTTAGCAACATTTTACAAACGAGATGTAAAAAAGCATAAGTATCGATTCAAGGAAGTCTATAAAATCACGGCAATCTAAACGGTTACATTCTGTAAAAATCTATGGGTGGATGGGGGTCAATTGCCACATGCTTACTGTGCCCCTCCACTGGCTGAGAAACCCCCTGCGGTTGTAAAAGCGGCTTCCATCAATGCCAGGGCATGTGACGTTTGTGTCTCCCTCTTTGACGTTTCAGCCCCCAAGCGAAGCCGACTCTCGCAGTCGGTGTTCGACGGATTCCGAGACTTCCAGACCGAAGCGAGTAAGTACAAAAACTCGCTCGCTCTTTCACTCGCTCGCCGTGCTCCATTGCGTTTTCATCGCAGCGTCATAACTGTAACAGCCTCATTACTGTCATGAACAGTAACCGTGGGAGTGTCAGCATCATCATCAGCAACAGCAGTAGTATTGTTGGAATCAGCAGCAGAAGTAGCAAAAGTAGGAGTGTGATGCATCATCATCTGCAGCAGTAGCACTAGAATGGTCACTTCTCAACACAAGAATTGTTAAGTGCTGTGAGGCAGATGTCGGCATGGTGGCAGTTGGTTGTCAGGTGGCATTTGGAAGTTGCTGGGTGCCAGTTAGCAAGTTGAGGTTAGCTGCTGCTTCTTGGCAGTTATCAGGCGGCTCAGTGGTAGAGGAAGCGGCCTGCAATCAGGAAAGTCAAGAGTGGTTGTCCTATGGATAGACTTGCATCTGCCATAGGAATGTGAAATTACACCACTTGCTCAGGGCTGTACATAGCAGATGAGCACTGCCTCAATACTTATTTGAGTAAGAAAATTGAGTTATGGGTTATTGAGTACCAGGTGGCGGTCAGTGGTTGCTCAGTGGCGGATAGAGTAAAATTTGGCAATTGGAAGTTGCGCAGTGGTCATTGCTGTGTCACAGTTGTCAAGTAGCAGATCTTGGTTGCTTGGTGGCAGTTTCTAGGTTGCAGGTAGTGGTTACCAGGAAACGGTTGCAGTTGACGTGTTGCGGTGGGTAACTCACCGTTGCTCTCCACAGTCAGGCAGGAGCAGGAGCTTCTGAACGGTGGAGCAGTCGATAGGAGGTTAAAGACGCTCGCCGACCTCTTCAGACCGCCCATCGACCTCATGCACAAGGGCACCTTCGAGACGGTGAGTTAGGGGCAAAGGGGGGAGTGGCATTGTGAGGAGCCACTTGATGCACAAAAGTCATTGTGTAGTGATGCTGAAATGATTACTAATTTTATGGAAGTCTGTTCGTTACAGTGATTTGGTTTGTATAGAGCTGTTCAGTTAAGTGGCTTCATCTGTTTTCTTAGATGTCCCTCTGTTGAAATGGCTTCATTTGTATAAAATATAGATTTTTTTCATCATGCCAACTTCATGAATTTTCATCGAGATTTATAAATAAAAAATACTATTTTCAAAGAGGTCTGTTCATTCATTTGGGAGTCATTCACTTTCTTACATTGCTAATGCTTTCATCTCAAAGCCTGACAAAGACACTCTTAGGATTGTTATTGTGCATTGCTTAAACAAGTAGGTTAATAAATACATGCATCTCTTCCAGGAGGATCCAGCATTGGGATGTTTGGCCTTTTCCAAATTGTTACTCTCACCGAGCCAGTCAAAGGCACCCTTAGGATTCATAGGGTTAGTCTGCAATTGAGAAGGCTGTGTGGCTCAAAGGTCCAGAGTGCTGAGTTTGCACCATTCAGATCCTGGGTTCGAATCCCAAAAATTGCCTGTGATGAAACCAATTTTTCAAGTGTAGTGAGGTAAAGTTGGCTTGGTCACCATTGGCTGTACAAAATAAAACATCAACGTAGACTTGGTTTTTCCCTTGATTTGGTCAAATTAAATCTCTCGGTGTCAAAGATATCAGTGTTACTGTCATGCAATAAACATTACTCTCAGTGGAAGGGCGAGTGGGAAATTCCTGTCACTTAGTTTGTGAATCGGAAGCAATCTCAGTGGTAACTCTGTGGTGTCCGCTTGTGTGGGCCGACCATGGCTTGCCGTGTTGTAGCCATGGGCCTGCGAGGTGGCCAGGAGATGGCATTGCTGAGTGTTATCGCTCGGTGCGTGTGGTGGGTTTTCTCCAGTTTATCCATTTTCCTCACACGTGAAGCCAAACGCGAATAGAGTTGGCCAAACATCCCAAGGTAGCAGGACCTTCCTGAACAGGAGTCTCCTGACAAGGCGCCAATATCACAAGCAGGATCAAATTGGGGAAGAAGATAATATGTAAAGAGAATTGGGTGGCACTGCTTACATTCTTTACTCCTTGCCCTTTTCCCACCATGAATGCGCACTGGGCTCGGCAGGCAAAGAAGACGGGGCAGTCGCAGCGCAAGTGGCTCATGGTGAATATCCAAAATGTGCAGGACTTCTCCTGCCAGTGTCTCAACCGCGACGTGTGGAGCCACGAGGCAGTCAAGGCTGTCATCCGTGAGCACTTCATCTTCTGGCAGGTGAGGCCACTGCACCCAATCACAGTTGCTCACATGCTGGAGCTCTCTCTCGATAAATGTACACCTCACTCATTCGCTTGCTTAGTCCATTTAAGCCCCTTTCTAGATCTGTCACTTGCATGAATGCTCACCCATTCGTCTTATAGATAGCTCAGTGTCTACCCATTTGGTCACCCAATTTCTCACCCCTCGTTCAGTCACACGACCTATAGCTTGATCACTTGCCTCATGATTTAATCATTCATCTTTCCCTGATCACTCACGTCTTTCATTACTCACTTGCAGCTCTTTCACTTTACACTCATGGTCTCATCTGATTGCTCACACGACCCCCCCCCCCCCCCACCGTTGCTCATTCATATCCTGATTTCTCTCATCTTTGTACACGTGCGCTAACATGCCTTAATGCGTTTGTTTGCATCGCCGGTGTGTTTGCCCGTTCAGGTTTATCACGACAGTGAGGAGGGGCAGAGGTACATGCAGTTCTACAAGCTGACGGAATTCCCATACGTGTCCGTGCTTGACCCTAGGACAGGCAAGCGTGCAATATGCCCACATGCGCAACTATTAACGCATTCACACATGCAAAGACACACCCACCGCTATTAACACATATGCGCACAAACAGCGTTAACATGTACACACGGCGCTTCGGATTGCAAGTGGTGGTGGCGGCATCTTAGAGGAGGCCTTCATCCAGCAGGCGGATTTGACCGTGCCTGCTGATGATGAATGGTTAGCGGTGTGAGCCTGGTGCCGACTGTTTTTGTTTTCCACGTGCGCACACGCAGGGGAGAAACTCCTCGAGTGCCATCGGCTCGACGCCAACTCGCTGCTTGAGCTCGTCACCGAGTTCCTATCCACGTACAACCTCAACGAGGCCTCACCGGGGAAACCAAAGAAACGCTCGCGCACGGTAACTTCGCCACTCTCTCGGCACTGTTCAACCAGGAGACACTCGCTGGGTCTCGAAAGACCCTTCATCAGGAGGGTCCCACTAAGATTTTGCAGCGGGGGCGACGATTGTTATTCGTTTCCCACTAACTTTTCAAATTTGGCATATTTTGGATTGTGATACCAGCACACAATGGCCGACTGTTTTTAGAATAATGTTGCGGGATCTTTTAACTTTTAACGACCGCTGTGAGGCTGGTGGCACGTTTTACGGTTAATACACGCACAGGGGTGCAATTGGCGGACTGTACCTCAGTAAATCTGGCTCGGATGATCAAATCGGTGATGGGACAACCTGCGATGGGCAAGTTTTTGGTGTATATTAAGTAACGATGGTGATGAGAACATGGCACGGATGTCTTCAATACGATGGTTGTTAAATAAAAACAAATTTCATCGAATGTTGATTCCAGAAGTCATGGAATCCACATTTGTTTAAGGGTCTTCCAAAAGCCCCCAATATTTGCAGGACACGTTATATATCTGCCCACGGTACATCGAAGATGCTCTGGAAACCACAAGGAGGAAATGTCATTGTTTGGATCGTTGCACTAAACTTGATTATTGTTGCTTACGTAAATAGCACCGTTGTTCTCCTGTGTCACCCAGTAAAAACTGCCAAGTCTAGACCAGGCATTATTAATTATGCTTCTCTCTGGGTTACGCGTGTCTGCTTCATTGTGATATCCCCACAACACGCACACACCACGTGACGCCCTCCCATCTGGGCCTGTTCTCCCAGGCGAGCCTGATAGATGCTAGCGAGGACAGTCAGCTGGAAGCCGCTATTCAGGCTTCACTTCAGGTGAGTGTGGGCCTCGCAGCGATGGCTGTCGCATGGTTTAATCGCGCATGCTTCTTTACATTGGGGGCTGAACAAGAATCGTTTGGGTTGTCAGTCAATTTGGCGGGTTTGCTTCCGCAACTCCCATTAGCACTGGATGGCTTAGTACGGTGCGAAAGAAGTTCAATGTACATGTATACCAAGTTATGTTGTGTCTTTAAGTAATGCCGTGCCATTCAGAGTTTTGCCGAATTGCCTTGTGTGGTACGTAAAATTGTCATGTCACGCCGAATCACATCATGCCTCGTCAAGTCGCACTAGTGTGTAATGCCAAGTTATGTCTTGCTCTGCCTTGTCGAGCGATGCTCTGTTTTCCCGAGTTATTCCATATCTTACCGAGTTTTGCCTTGCGTCTTTGGCAAGTCATGCTGTATCTTTCTAATTCTTGCCGTGTCTCACGAAGTCATGTCTCACCAAGCCGAGTCATGCTTTGTGTTACCGAGCCATGCTCTATCTTTCTAATTCATGTCGTGTCTTGCGGAGTCATGTCTCACCAAGCCTTGACGAGCGCTGCTGTGTTTTGCCAAGTTGCAACGATCTGTGCTGATTCGGCCGTGCCGGTCCCCCCAGGAGACGCACTACGGGCCGTCGGCCGCCCCCTCTCCTCCCCACTCGTCAGGGGCCCCCTCTGACGATGACAACGACGACGATGACGACGAGATCGACAATGAGGTGCCGTGTGCGCGAGGTGGCGTGTGTGTTTGTACGTGTGTGTGTACGTGTTGATACTTACACGTGCATGTGTGTTTGAGTGTCTTCATACCTACATGTGACTGAGCAATTTGTGCGTTTGTATTTGCACTTCAAAGGTACATGTTTATGTATGTGCTGTCTGTGTGTGCTTGTGTATTTGCTGCTTGTGCGTACATACGTGTGTGTGTGCACTGTGTGTGCGTACGTACCGCTTGTGCCTGCATGTGTGTGTGTCCTCCCTATGTCTGCATACCTGTGTGTTTATGTGCACTGTGTGCATTCTGTGTGCTGTGTGTGCATACGCGCGTGTGCTGCCTGTGTGCGTGTGCTGCCTGTGTGCATGCCTGCGTGCGTGCGTGCGCCTCCACACTGCGTGCGTGTGTATGCACCGTCTGCGCATAAGTGCAGGTGGCGGAGGGCAGTGCGGGCGGTGCAGCTCGGACTTGTGAAGACGACGACGACGACGATGAAGACGTCTGCGTCGACTCCACCGAGGGCTCCAACCCGGCGTGGGAGGACAGCGGCAGCGCGGGGGGAGAGGAGAAAGGTGATGGAGCGTGGGGGTGCTCTCTTTATTCGATCAAGAAGCCAGCGCCAGACAGCACACATGCTCGCACACAAATAAGTTATGGGATAGCGAAATATATTTTTGAAAATCTCAACAAACTCGCAATTATTATGACTGACATGTAGCGGAGTAAAAATGTACGTGTACAGGTGCAGCCCTTTGTTAAACCACCACTCGATAAGGGCCTCCGCACGCCATGCGAGTTGTGGGGGTTATTAGATCTCATTTCAACTCCACGGCTCAGTAGGTTGGTGCAAATCACCCCCGTGACCCGCATGGCATGGGTAGGATTTTATGCAGCAGTGGATTGACAAAAATTCTGTACATGGTCATGAAATTGTCTCAGGCTTCAGGTCTCCTGGGCTCATGGGTGTGTGTATGTGCTTGCCGTCCCTGTCGGTGTGTACGTGTTTTATATTTATAGAGCGCCTTCACTCAAGGTGCTTAACGCGGTTTAAAAAAACGGGGTCGTGCAAGGTTTGAGGAATGAGTGAACACGATCGAGCGTATTTAGGGGTCACAAAAGGTAAGGGGAGGGATGGGAAGTAGTGGAGGTGCGAAGGGAGGGAAGAGAATGGGAAACAGAGAAGTGTTAAGTTTTAAGAGAGGAATGGAAGGCGGTTAAGGAAGGGGACTGCTCAATGTACGTGTGTACGTGTCTGTCTCTGTCCTCAGGCCCCCAGTCTCGGCTCATGGTTCGATTCCCAGATGGGAAACGCGAGCAGGTGGTGATGGCGGCAGAGGCAACGTTAACGGTGAGTGAGCACAAAGCACGCACGCACCCTAGAGCACACGACAGGTACACAGAGTTCACGCGAATGGCGCACGCACACTCGAATACACACGCACACTCGAATACACACGCACACCCTGCACATAGACACTCTCGCAACATGCACACACCCACATATAGATTCATACGTATGTGCACCACAAAACACACCAACGAATATTGTACACACACACACCACATCTCCACTCTTATCTTTAAAACGTGCACAGCATATGCATGCACCACATAGAACCATACTCGTACACCACGAAAACATAAATATACACACGTGTACCACCATCACATTTCGCACACACGAATACAAATGTGTACAAACATTAAAAGTATACTGACATCGCACACAAACGAAATATGTGCATGTGATGAAGATTCAGCTGTTACTACTTTTGTAAGCCCCACACTCACATACTCACACACTTACACACTCACACACTCACACACTTACACACTCACACACTTACACATGCATAAATCACATACACTAGCAACACTCGTGCACACGCATGCAAATACATGTACACATCTACCTACATATGTGTACATATGCACTCTCTCTCACAAAGACAAAGATCCCCAGACAATGTGTATGTAGCCTTATAGGCTGTTGGGGAAAGTGCTCTTAATGAGCACCAACTACACGTACACTCTTTGGTACGCACACGGATCTCGCGTAGATTCTAACGACAATCCAATCCTCTCCTGCACCGCCCCTCCTCCTGCACCACCCCTCCTCCTGCACCACCAGGCCCTGCTGAGCCTAGTTGAGGCACGCGGTTTCCCAGGCGACCGCTTTGAGCTCGTCACCAACTTCCCACGGCGGAAGCTGGCGGCACTGGGAGGAGACACGACGCTACGGCAGGCAGGCCTCTTCCCCCACGAGACCGTCTTCGTGCAGGAGAGGGTGTGATGGCCTCCATCACGCCTCGTCCTCACCTCATTTCCCATCGTCCCGTCGTTTTTTCCGTTCTCCACAGCGTCCGCCTCGTGGGCTCGGCTCGGTTGTACGATGGAAAAGAAGTATGATGCGTATGCCACCCGTACCATGCCGCCGCTCCCCCGCCCCGTGCTGGCTCGGCTCGGTTGTATGATGGATAGAAATACTCGGCGAGCCGAGGCAACGCAGGGCCCTCGTGGTACGGGTGATTTTTCACCGACTGTTTGCCATGCTGAGCCAGAACTGAATCATCGTACTACGCTAGCCTTGTGACATTGAATCTGGCTTGGGGCAAAACAGGGCCAGCGGTGGTGGGGCTAATGACGCGTTGATTGCGTGGGATGTGAGTCCTGGTCAACTGCGCGACAGCAACGGCACGGCTCACCATCTACAGTGGAAAACAACCAGGGAACCTCCTGAGCCGAGCTGGCTTGGCAGGGTTGTATTGTCGAAAAGAGGTGTGAGAGACAGGGTATGGCTGGCAACACCTCTTTTGCTTCGTTGAATTCCAAGGCAGAGCTGGGGTCGATTGTAATCGGGGCTTCATATTAGCTGGGTCTGTTTGGTTACCAGCCATGTGCCACCTACTCCACTGTCTACCAGCAACCCGGAAAATATTGACATTTTAAGTCCTGATCATAATTATGATTACAGCTCTATTGTTTGGCAAGTTTCCAATTACAATCGACCCTCTCCGATTAGCTCGGTTGGCTACGTACGGTGTGAAAGAAGTTCTACATACGTCCAAGGTAATCGGGGTGAGGGAAGACCCAGATAACACAGGTAATGCTGAACATGTAAATGCAGCTTCAGAAACGTTTTGAGTGTTTTTTCTGCCTCGCAAAGTAATCGGTTTACTTGTTTGTGATGTATTTTGGTCACGAGGCCACTCGGCTCATCCTTAGTGAGGAGCAGATAATTCAACCAGCAAGCATAAACATTATTTATTTTTCCACAAGCACGTTAAATCGACAGTTCGCCCACTTATGATAGACAGTAGTGAATGCAATTCGTTACCAATTGCCACAATTGCAATTGTTATCGACCCTAGTTGTGATCCAGTGTCAATGTCATCGCATCTTTCTACCCAAACGAGCGTGAGACACACTCATCTCTTTAGGCTGTTCTTAGACATGGGTGGAAATTACACATTCTCATGGTGGGGCCAAGTTCATCCACGGGATAATCACTCGCGGTGTAACAATGTTGCTTAAAAGTGATTGTGATGCTCACGATATTCGTGCCGCATGATGTTATAAGAAGCACAATGACCGTACGTTGGGTTCATTGGCGGGACAGCTGCAGCCATCCAGAAGTACTGAACATCACGATATGTATTAAAAAAAAGATGATCAAATCATGACCCCTGGCATCATACCAAATCATTGAACCGCGAGACGGGGACAATTCATTACCGAGCTAATAATGTTTTAGCTTCCACCGAGTTGCCCTTATTCCAGGGTAAGAAGTTTCAAAGTCGGAGCGTGTGCCTGCTCATTGGCCAACTCTCATGGGGTGGCTTGCAGGGGCTCATAATGGCTGTGTCGGAGACACTGAGCTGACACCGTTGAGATCCTGGCTTTTATTATGGATTTTAGCTGCCCAGCCATGATTAATCCACATTCTGAAGTGTATTGAGTTGATGACCTTAGTTCGATCACCGATGACCCGCACACGAAACACGTCACGGGAAATGTATTCCAGTGATGGACAGTTGAATAAAATCTTAGTTTGGCTGCCAAGCAACCAACCACCATCTCTACCGCAGTGCATGTGCGCTAGTGCGGTGCCCCGAGTGTGCTTTGCAAAGCGACGAGCCCTCGATGGCGGGCACGGGAAGGTGCACCATCATGCTGTGTGCGGCTGTAGAGGCATTTGAAGGGATCTCGGTGGTAGTGAGATGATGTCCTTTTCCACACGCCATTCTTTTCACAGGTGATGTTACAATGCTCCCCGAAGGAATATTGTTTTGCCTAATAATAGCACGACTATTGGAATATAGATTTTGATTGCCATTATTGCGTATACAATGGCGATGAAAAGAATACATCGGAAATGTGATTTTCTCAGTAACGAGGCTTCGCACCCAATGTTGGTGGACACCCCATGAGATCTCGGCTTGGCTGAGCCTCCGTAAATGGAGTGAATGCAGGCGCGTGTGTGTTTCGGGTTGTGCTTGTCTTGAGAACGACTGTAATTGATGCCTTTCCGTGACCAATCTATCCGCTCGGCGTTCTTGCATTTTGAACGCTGCATGCACAAAGATTCTGCCGTTTTATATTTGAGGCGTTTTCTTTTTCATCTTGGGAGTTTTTGTTTTCTGACCAGAACGATCGATGTTTTATTTTATTTGCGCACGTGTTTGCGTCGTACGGGACCAGACGTCCGGGTTGCGTTTCCCCGTCTGACCGCGTGTTTCAGTTCCCACGTGAAGGGTTGGTGTTATAACTGCGTGGGTCCATCCTCTTTTCACCCACTCCCCTCTCTGCCCCCCCCCTCCCTTCCTAATCCACCTCTCATTTATTATCCCCCCACTTTTGCTTGGGGTTTCAAGAGAGGCTATTTTTTAAGTAGAATATATGATGTTAACCTAGTTTAGTCCCACCAGTTTGACCTAAACAGGTTTTGACAAACCAGGTAAAAAAAAAATTCTCAATGATAATTACAGTAGATTCTCGATTATCTGCGTGCAGATTATCCGATTTGCGGATTAACCTCGCGCCTGAGATTTTGACAACAATTAATAACCGAACGAATATGTGCTTCGGTTCATCCGAAAACCACGTCATTACCTCTACAGTACAGTAGTTGCGTATCTTTACAACCGTGCATGGAGTTTAATTGATTTTGATTGTCGTAGTTCTGCTATCCACTTAGTGGGTGGAGTCTTCTGCGCAGGAGCAATAAACTATCACTCAACACGCGCGTCGATCGGTCGATCGTTGGTTGTTGCCATAGAGATCCGCGAGCATTGTATAATTTTTGATTATCCGAAATTTTTAATTAACCGCGGCCGTCATCCCCATCATTCGCGCGGATAATCGAGAGGCTACTGTGTATCCCTCCCCAAAGAGGCAGTGGTGTTTTAAACGTTTTGAGTAAAGTGGTAGTGTTAACCCATTGATCGCATGAACCCACGTGAAAAAGAGCTGGTGTGTAGGCCTGTGGACGATTCACTGTCAACTTTCACAATTCGATTCAGCAATTTGTTGTCCAGTTCTGCCTCTATACTGTGTCTCTTCTGTCTCCTCTATGCTGTCTTCTGTATTGTCCGTCTCATCTGTATGTAGGTCCCTTGTTTTTAGCTTTCATCTGCCTCATGCCATTATCCTGAAAGTATAATTTGCATACAACTTGCGTATACGTTGCATACATCATCAGTAATTGATTGGAATACATGGTTCAGTGTATGTATTGTGTCTCGTGAGAGTCGATGTTGATTGATGAATTATGCATCTGATAACGTGAGGCCACGCGTCCGTGACAAAAGGGAGATCTGGTGGGTAAGAGGCCGTTTTTGCACCTAACTCTGTGGAGTCAGACATTCGATGTTTTGATGACGGAGGTCACCATGCGTTGATATTTTACTTCTCTATTGCCAATTATTGCCATCCATCCACCACGCTGCGCGATTTTGCGTTTACATGCGAATTGTTACATGCATTGTATTTTTTAGGCTGTTCCAGTTTTTAATATCCAAGGGGACCCACTGGCTGCCACCACAGTTGGCGATGCGGGCCATGGAAACAGTAACCCCTGCCCCCTGCGTATCGTGTGTTGAGACACGCCGCTGTCCTGCGATGTGCTGTTACCATCGATCACAATCGGGTTTGGGATCCAAGATGACGTTTGGTAATAGGGATGGAGGGGGGGCAGAATTATTAAATGGCAGCATCAGTGTTTCCTACTGCGTTGCCAAACGGACACGGGACTGAGGGAAAGCCCCTCCTCGCGCAGGTGTGAGATTGGGATATTCACTTGGACTCGCTTTGCCCCAACCATATCCCAAACTATATAACCTTAGACATAAAATTGGAGCTAATGTTAGCCCTTATGCGAACACTTCCAAATTCCATCGCTCGAGCCCTTTTGCTAATAGTAGTCCCAAACCAGAGGTCGGCAATCTGTGGCTCTAAGCACTGCTTCGTGACGTTATTCATTAAGAACTGTCTCGGATTCACATGCATTGGCAGCTCTTAAAATATTCAGGTTTTTTTTTACTGAAATCGAATCAAATGGCTCGTTATTTTGGTTGCCGACCCCTGCCCTTAACCATAACCCTAACATGCCAAACCATATCCCGAACTTTATTCAAAACCTTAACCCTCGCACCAACTCTTACGATTGGTGTGGTTGTGCACGCCTGTGAAACAGGGCTTTGGAGGCAAGGGTTGTGGATCACAGAGTTATGAAACTCCCAAACCCGCTGGGCTGCGAGGTGGCCAGGAGATGGCAGCACAGCAAGTGGGTTCATGAACCAATTTATGGGACCATTGAGTGTTATGTCCCCTCTTATGTTTTGTGGGTTTTCTCTGGGCACTCAAATTTCTTCCACATCAAGCAAACCACTCCATAAAAAATGAATTGACCAAACTATGTAAAAACATAACTACGATGATTACAACTCGAACCCTACCCTTAATATGAACTCTTACTATCCCCTAACCGCCCTATCAGTAATAATTTCCATTACCCAACACTAACAGTATAACCAGGGGTGTAATGATGCATTGAATCAGTCGTGAAATGGAATCGACGTCTATTCGTATAGGTCGTATGTAATGGGTGCAGCTTGTCCATGCACCCGCTACTTTCATCCTGCCCCATAAGTATGTTGAACTTCTTTCGCGCCGTACGTGGCCAACAGTGCTAATCGGAGGTGCCCCATCATCACGTTGCTGCCCCATAATCACGTTTCGCCAACTCGAGCTCGGGGGTGCGGATCTCGGCAGGCCGTAGGTAGGAACCGACCTGCGACTTCATTTCACACGGCCCTCGGCCCTCATCATGAGCCATTGTAAGCATCTTAGCTGTGCTAATCGGGTACTAGAGGCGAACATCTTTGACCTGCCGACACTTCTGTTTTTAACTATATCACGCTCAGCCTCTTGCAGTCACAGACGTGTCCGAGGTGTGTGTGTGTGCGTGCGTGTTAATGTGTGGTTGCCCACCAGAGGTATTGAAGGACCTCGCAAAGGAAAAGATTGCTCAACCCTGCTCTAAACCTGATGCGCCTACTCCCAATCTCGAGCCCCATCTCTAAACCTGGCCCTAAGCCCATATGTAGCCCCCCCGTGTTCTCTTGTGACTGCGTTCTGGGCACGTGTAAATGCACGCGCGTTCCACATGTACATACACACACGCGCGGCCCCGTGTCACCTTGAATGTGGCGTGTAGTTTAAACTGTACATATGGTTAAGTGACATTTGATGAGATGATATGATAATAAAATGCTTTGTTTTCAGATGACATGTCCTTGGATATTATTTGTTTAATCGTCGGTCGTTAATCTTGAGCCTCTTAATGATATCTCGACCGGAATGCGCCCTCTCTCGACAGATCTCAGAACCTGCGTAGTGCTTGGATGGGCGACTACCATGCGGAATAGGTTGTTGTGCAGGCTGTCGTGGGGCGACGTGATGGGCAACAGCGGGCGGTGCAATACGATGTTGTACTCTACTGACGTGCTCCCAACGGCTATGCTACCCGCATGGGAAAAGCTAAAGGCAGATGGCGATAAGACTTAAGATGTTGCCCTTGAAGGATGTGTCACCTTTGTAACAAGCAGAGAGATTTCAATATCTTGGAAAAGCCACCCAGTAGTGGATAGAGAATGACTGATGATGAAAAAGCATAACACCTAAAGCCAGATGGTGGTGATGCTGAGAATGTGGTGGATATAATAGCTTAGCTGAGACGCGAGGGGAAATGTACCACGAGTTGATGTGGGCCAGTCACGTGTGGCTTCATATGGCTGCCGCTGTGACCATCCAGAGCGCTGGGATGTTTGAACGATTCCGCTGGAATATTTGAAATAATTCTTGACAGTCGGAGCGGTTTCAACTTTATGGGTCTCATCAGCAGTCAGACTCGTTCAACATTCTGATGGATAATTAATGAGATCTTATTGTCTCAAGCACTCCTTGTTAAATGAGACCCCATTCACCGCAAAATGCAACACTAATGTTTTTTTTTAAATATATAGCCTCATTCATGCCAATATCTTGCAATCACTGAGGAACCACCACACACAAGCGGGGAGGCAGTCGTCAGGCGATGAGTCGGTGCCAATAATTGCCCGAGCTTTGCAATCCTCTTAAGATTATATTTTCAGCCAATAATGAGTGTTTATGCATGTCCGAGGAATCGGGAGCCACCGGATAAAAGCCCAAGTCTGCCATGGGACAACACTCCATTCCCATTCCATAGGGACAGATGGAGATCAGTCCTCACTGCTGTAGTGGCTTCTGGCGAAGCCAGGGTATGGCTCATCGACTTCGACTGCAAGGGAGTTTCACGACATCTGTGTGTGATCCACCAACCTTGCTGCCTCGACAGCACTGGGTCACAAGCGCGCGATGACCAAGGGTTGGGGCCCCACTTGGCAGCCAGCATGATGTTTTAAGCAGTATATAGGGGTCGTCCATAAATGACGTCACGCGATTTTGGAGGATTTTTGACCCCCCCCCCCTTCGTCACACGGCGTCACAAAAAGTCAGACCACCCCCCTCTCAAATATGACGTCACAAAGCTCTGCCCCCCCCCCCCTCCAAATAAAACATGCTTCAAATCGCTTTAAACTCTTGTCATTGTAGTGCGTATTTCATGTGGCGCTGCACTCTGATGTTGTAGGAGAAAACATTTATAAAAAAATCTTTAAGTAAGTAGAACGTGTTTATATTTATTTGAAGTTGCGCATTTTCATGTGACGTCACATTTCTCACCCCCCCCCCCCCCATCGTCACACATAGTCACAAATGTCTGACCCCCCCCAGGTGCGTGACGTCATTTATGGACGGCCCCATATAAAAAAAGTATTTAAAACGGAGCGCCGCTATAGCGCTAAATGTTTCAGTTTCAGTTCATTTGGTATAACCCTGTGAGCCATTCGGCTCTTGAATCGGGTGCAACCGCAACAAGCAAAAACATGAACAAGAAAACATCTTAAAGAGACTATGTGACTATGTGCAAACAGAAAAATCCAGGAAAAAATTGCAAAGTCTTCCAGAAAAAGCAACAAAAAATTGTTCAAGACCGTGGGCGTAATGCTGTGAGTCGGCAAGAGGAGCCGAGATATATGGACTGGGTGCCGCCGTGCGAGACAAATCACAATCTTGGAGCCAAACAGATTGTGATACAAACAACTCTTCCCATGGCAGTGACGCCACTGTCATGGTCTTAGTAAAACAAAAGCACGATTCCGTTTGTCTCCATATACAGACAACACGTGACATACATCATACCCGTTTGTCCATCAGCCTCAGGTGTGTCGACCGTGAATAAGGACCAGTACCAGACACGTCGGATATCATATTTAGGGGCCGTCCATAAATGACGTCACGCACCTAGGGGGGGTGATCAGACATTTGTGACGATGTGTGACGAGGGGAGGGGGGGGGTTTGAGAAATGTGACGTCACATAAATATAGACAACACGTTCTACTTAATTAAATATACGTTTTTATAAATGTTTTCTCCGACAACATCAGAGTGCAGCTCCACATTAAATACGCACTAAAATGACAATAGTTTAAAGCGATTTGAAGCATGTTTTATTTTTGGGGGGGAGGGGCAGAGCTTTGTGACGTCATATTTGAGGGGGGGGGGTCTGACGTCTTGTGACGAAGGGTGGGGGGGTCAAAATCGTCCAAAATCGCGTGACGTCATTTATGGACGGCCCCTTAACATTTCAAGGCCACTCAGTGCAATTGAAAAATGTGTTGAGCAATTGTTTTAGAAACGTGCTTTTAGAGTACAGTAAGTATAACATTTGGCCGCTTTACATGTCCACATGATGAGCCACTTCGTTGAGTTGTATCATTGGTGATTGCCAGGTCGCTTCTGAAAAAGTAATATTTAAAACAAATTTTTTTAAAACACGCTTTCATGAAATGTACTAGTAATGGAAGAACTCCACGACTCCAGGAAGTGGCCCCGAAGCTTGCTATAACGTAAGGGTCCGTGGCCAATTACAGCCAACGTCAGTTGAACGTGGACAATTAGACCCAAGCCGAAACATAACATATAAAAAATAATGTTTTGAAATATGTTTATTCTCATTTTTTATGATATAACATAGTATTGTCATCAGTTTGACATAAGTATACCAAGTTTGCAGTCGATACCACATTGGGAAGTGGGTTACAATTGAGCTCCAAGATTTGAGGATACGACAACAACAGAGTTAAATAAAAGCGTGTAAATAGGTGCATTTCAAAATGTCACTGTCCTGGTCACAAAAGCAAAGTTTGTGGGGGCAATAACAGCCAATTTCTATACTTTGTAGGCATAAGCAATGAGAAAATAACACTTACTACCCTAGGAACAAAATAAATTTTGTTACACAGTGATGGAGTGGATTATGAACATACATTGCCTTTGTGTGCTGGTCACAAAAGCAAAGTTTATGTGGGTCGAGTATATATTTTGTTGTCTTTTCTTGGATTTTCTGTTCATGTTTTTTGTTTGTTGCGGTTGCACCCGATTCAAAAAGCCGAATGGCCCACAGGGCTGTTACCAAATAAATGAACACTAAAACCGAAATGAAAATAAATATTTAAGTTGTCGAGATTGGGCGCCCTGTTAAGTGGCTGCGTGCCGGTGCGTTGGTATGAGCGGCTCGTTGGTCTAGGGGTATGATTCTCGCTTAGGGTGCGAGAGGTCCCGGGTTCAAATCCCGGACGAGCCCAGCTTTTTATTTTATCTTACCGACCAACTTCAACCGTGTTCCACCCGCAGTGTTCTTTCCACACGTTGCTGTGGTTATATATTTTTATTTTTTGTGCAACCTAAACAACATTAACAACATTGACTTGTGTAGATGCAGCACTGCATTCAAATTGTTAAGATTTTTTGTTGTTGCGGTTGATGGTGGCGGGGGGGGGGCTCTCGCGTGCCGCCACGTGGCCAATGCGCGCCAGTGACTCGCAAAGCGAAGTGACAAAGCAAATCATCCCTCTCGATTTGAAGATTTCGTGATAGCAAGGATTCATATTCTTAGGTTTTTTCGGTAAAGTCACGTAGGTAAAAAAATTAAAATTAATAAAAGTAAAATAAAATTAAAATCATCCCTCGCCGTCGACCACGACCACTCAACTCCACTGCTGGATGACGGCCTCCCTTCCCAGAGCCATCGACGCAACGCGCCAACCTAACACGATGCACCGATGTGTCATTATACTCCATCAAGTCGCCGCACGCCGAGTAGATGTCTCGAGCGGTTACACACAAGGCTGTGTCTTGGCTGTCCCTTACACTAAAACATTTTTAAATGTTATTTTACCAGGTAAGGCGCACGGAGCTGTTTTTCTAGAAGCGAAAGACTCATCATCACGTGGAAATGTAGCGCAGATAAAATACTCTCAACGCGTGTTGTGTCTAAATGTGGAGGGAGAAACCGGAGGGCCGGGAGAAAAATCCACGACATCACGGGGAGAGAGAGAACGTGCACATTCCAAATACACAGCAGCAGCAGGCGTCAGAGTCGGGATCGAACCCCAGGCGAGGTAGTTAATATCGGCGCCTCGAGTTCCCACACGTTACCCCGCCACACGCGGACCTGCCAATGGGACGGACACATTGCGGCTTTACCCATCACTGAGTGGACTGAAGCGGGAGGTGACGGCAAGAACAACAGCAGCAGCACGTGCTCGATGTTTCAATAGCCACGTCGGAAAACGTCAATGCCAACCGGCGACTTTCGGCAGGTTGCCCGAGCATGTTTTATTGATATTCTTAGGTTTTTTCGGTAAAGTCACGTAGGTAAAACATTAAAATTAATGAAAGTAAAATAAAATATTTTATTTTACTTTCATTAATTTACCGAAAAAACCTAAGAATATGAATCCTTGCAGTCACGAAAGCTTCAAATCTAGAATTCATGTTTTATTGATTTATCAATCGGTGATTAAAAAAAATAAAATAAAAATCTGGGCTCGTCCGGGATTTGAACCCGGGACCTCTCGCACCCAAAGCGAGAATCATACCCCTAGACCAACGAGCCGCTCATGCAGGAGCTTGGCATAATTCACCACTTAACCTCACCAAGCAGGGCACCGTGTTCAGATCGCGTTGCTTATAATCGAGTAGTCGAGTCGTAATGCGACGCGGTGATGTGGCATCAACTTTAAATTATTGTTCTCTTTGCTTCGTCCGGTTTTCTCTTGAGCCCGACTCCTCTCTTCGTCATTGGCCTGGAGCGTGACGTCACGCACGAAGAACCAGATGTCCGATGACGTCACAACACGCAGGATGACGTCATCTTCCACCGTCGAGTGCCTGGGAACGTTTGCTGGACGACGTCATCCCGCGTGTCTGTGTTGTCTGTCCGCGTGCCTTGGTGCACCTGGCCTGGCACGTTGCGCCGTGGTGACGTCACCACGACTCAGTTGTTATTGGAGTAGTGGCGCAGTGAGTGGATGATGAGCGCCCTGTTCACGGCTCACGTGATGACGTCATGTCCTCCGCAGGCAACTCGACATCATACATGCGTTTGTAGAATCGATTCGGAAACTTGGATGAATGTTACTAATCGAATCGCCTCTCAGTCTCATACAATAAGAATGGATTGACCCCGAATCGGAGTCGCCTTTTGTCAGCGCGGTGCTAACCACTGCGCCACCGCTCCCCACGGCTCCCCCTTATCGATGTAACCCCCTCTCCACGCCCAGCACACCGCGGGAATCGAACACAGCGCGAGGAATCGACGCGCATAGAGTCGAATCGCACAACGTAATCGATTCCATCGTCAACCAACGCGGTCCTCTCTCGCCAGGCCCCCGAGTGAGGATTGTAGCGATTAAACAACAACAACAAAAACAACAAAAACAACAACATCCTCGTTATCGTCGTCGCTCTTCACCACCGTTGTTGCCGTCGCCCCCGTCGCTCGGCGCCCCCGCGATGAAGCCGTCCGTGGTGGTGGATGAGATGTTCCCGGAGGGCGCGGGGCCCTACGTGGACCTGGACGAGGTGACGAGGCCCCGCCGGAGCCGGGCTCTCTCCACTGCTCGATGGGGCTACGGCCTCGCCGTCGTCATTGTTGTTGTTGTTGTTGTTGTTTTTGAGCTTCGTGTGCACGGCCCCCACGCAGTTCGCCATTCGCGCCCTGTGTCCGTGACGTCGGTGCCGGGCTCGGCTAGTGCGGGGCCTGTAGCATTTGGTGTTATAAAGGGGCCCTGAATAAATAAATAAAACACGCAAATATTAAAACACAAATGTTTAACTTGCTTGGTAAAGTAATTGTATGTTTTCATTCGCTATACAGCCAGATAATACGGCAAATCGCTCACCTTAAACACCCGCTCGTTCGTTCAAGTTAAAGGCGGTGTAGTACTATAGTAATAGAGCAAGTGCAGACTCACTGAACCGGAATTGATAGCTTGAAAGCGTTTCGCGCGGGGCCCTTGAAAGTGCGGGGCCCGTAGCTACATGTGTAGTAGCTGCATGTGTAGTAGCTACTACATGTGTTGTAGCTGCATGTGTAGTAGCTACATGTGTAGTAGCTACTTGTGTAGTAGCTACTTGTGTAGTAGCTGCATGTGTAGTAGCTGCATGTGTAGTAGCTGCACGTGTTGTAGCTGCACGTGTAGTAGCTGCACGTGTAGTAGCTGCACGTGTTGTAGCTGCACGTGTAGTAGCTGCACGTGTAGTAGCTGCTTGTGTAGTAGCTACATGTGTTGTAGCTGCATGTGTAGTAGCTACATGTGTTGTAGCTGCATGTATAGTAGCTACATGTGTTGTAGCTGCATGTGTTGTAGCTGCATGTGTAGTAGCTACTTGTGTAGTAGCTACTTGTGTAGTAGCTGCATGTGTTGTAGCTGCATGTGTAGTAGCTGCATGTGTTGTAGCTGCATGTATAGTAGCTACATGTGTTGTAGCTGCATGTGTTGTAGCTGCATGTGTAGTAGCTGCATGTGTTGTAGCTGCATGTGTAGTAGCTACATGTATAGTAGCTACATGTGTCAATATCTGTATATCTATATCCGGGCAACCGCAAGTTATTTTAATTATTTCATATTCGCGTTGGCTAGGTCATGTAGCCCATATCCATAGCCACCACATGTCCCGAGCACCTGTTTGACCGGATCGAGGGGGCTAAACGTGGCGTGGAACTTGCTAGAGAAGAGATGGAGTGATGCGGTACAAAAGGATGTGGATCTGAGTGGACTTGCCGATGACCTGTACCAGCGGTGTCAAGATCGGCCTCTGTGGAAGAGGCTCGTGAAGGACGCTGCTGGGCAGTCGAAGGCAGTCGCCCTCCAACAACAACAGAGGCAGAGGAGCGACGCTTGCAATAACGAGCGGAGCGCCGTGCGGCCAAAACGCGGCAAGTTGGCACAGTAGGGGGCACAGGTGGTACATCTGCCAGCCATCTCAGTCGGTCAACCCATGGCACTTGGGTCTGTTCCGTGACCTGCCAGGGGGTCTTCGACATTTCTTGTACCCTCAAAGTGCACCTAGCTTGGCAAAGCGCTGTCGTGATGTCGCCACCACTTAGTGGCGACCGGCAGTTTTATCTGTGTGTGTCTATGTGTGTGTCTATGTGTGTGTCTATGTGTGTGTCTATGTGTGTGTCTATGTGTGTGTCTATGTGTGTGTATCTGGGTGGGGAGCGGTATTGTAGTGGTTAGCGCGCTGCTCCACAAACCCGACGCCCCGGGCTCGATTCCTGCTCAAGGTCAACACCAGTGACGATTATCTAAACTGATCCTGGGCCTCCCCTAGGTCGACTCAGCATCTGGTGTTGTGTGTAAACATCGCTACTAGGGAGACGGGCGGCCAGGCGTGGTGCTAGCCACCCACCCTCCCTCGTGTGCCGTGCCGACCTTCATATGTGCTCGCTAACAGCCCGATGATGCTGGATGCAATTACCAGCGAAACGTCGTACTCAAATTGTAAATGTTGTGGCTTCAACACACCGGTGGGCTAAAGCAGTGAACTATTTGTCTTTTGTCAACGTGACACTTTTTTACTGATTGGCCGTGTCGGGTGGTGGAGGGTTACGACACATTTATAAATAACGTGATCTAAACCCAAAAACGTTGATTATGAATAACAGCACTCGTCTCCACAGTCTGTCAAGGCTGTACGGGGGATCTTTGTCTTTGTACGATACAAATCTCCGTGTGTCTCTGTGTGTGAGAGAAGGCAGGAGGCAGCAGTGGGCTGCTCATGGACCTGGCAGCCAATGAGAAGGCGGTTCACAACGACTTCTACAATGGTCAGTGCCCTCTTCAACCGGGCGGTGGTGGTGATGCTTCACGTGGCCTGTGCTCCAGCACTGTGGAGGCAGCGAGAGTTGGTGGCGTGTTATAAGTTGAAATTAGGGGCCATCCATTTAGTACGTACGCAAAAATCTGTCAAAACCTGACCCCTCCCCTCCTCCCTGTACGCACACGGACTTTTTACCCCCCCCCCCCCCCCACCTGCCCGAATCCGATAGAACGGCCGATATTTAATCCACGCAGAAACGATCAAGGATTAATAATATTAACGTGTTTAAGCAAACAGATAGTCCACCGCCGGCTGCATTAAAGAATTAAGTTGTGTACCTTGGTCACTTATTTTGCTGAGCTGCGTGATAGCTCGTAGTCAGGGGGTACGGTGGCATACAAGTGACACCTCTCCCACAGTCCCACTTCTCCCGGCAGTACTTGTTGTCTGACAGCTGGAGACACTGAACTATGGCTCATTTGAAGGCCAAAATAAATTATTATCAAGGCTTCACCCCCCCTCGTTTCCTGCGTACATTGTCAGTAGACCCCCCATACGTAAGCGTACGCATTTGGGTTAACCCCCCCTCCCCCCTCCATGCGTACGTACTAAATGGATGGCCCCTTACAGTCTTATTATTATCTGCACCCTCACCACTCGCCGCACCCGCCTACCACCACACACTCCCCACGCTCTTCACAACCCCACACACTCTCACCACACTCACCACACACTCAACACAAAACTCATCACACACTCAACACAAAACTCACCAAACACTCAACACAAAACTCACCAAACACGACACTCACACTGCACTCTTCTCATCCACACTTGCTGCTCACCACACACTTGCCACACACTCCCCGCATACCACACCAAACACTTGCCACACACAACACTCACTGCGCACTCTTCTCACTCACAGCACGCTCTGTGGCTCGTGCATATGCGACGCTAGAGCCTCGTATCTCTGAGCATGTGCGGCCCACTTGTCAATCCACTGCTGAATGAGGTGCCTGTCTCCCACGCTGTGTCGGTCAGGGGAGCTATTTGACCGCACTTCAGACCAGTCGGTGGCAGGTGGTGAAGTGGGGAGGGGGAAGCCCCGGACTGCTTCGGATATCGCTCACCACTGCCGATAGCTCCACTGTCGCCGAGTTGGTGAGCGCAGTGCGCCTCCCCGCACGCTCCACCCGCTCCGATTGTTTCTCTCTCTTTCTGTCGCCAGATTTCGATGATCTCTTTGACGATGACGACGTCCAGTGAGGAAGCTCCTACCACCCAGGAGCCGCCGGCCAATCGGAACGCGACTTGCACAGCCATGCCACGCCCACTCCCAGCTCGGCTCCACCCCCCAACCTCCCCTGCTGATGATGTCGTGACGCGTGATGTCGGCTTGGAGCGTGGCGTTTCCGCTAAATAAAGATTTCCATAATAGAGGTTTTTTTTTGGGTTAGAGTGCGTAAATACGTGTCGTTAAAACCCGCCATCACCCAACACAGCCAATTAGTAAGGGGTTGTCACTTAAACAGAACGTGCCAATTCAGGCGTCGCCTGATGAAGCTGGTTGTAATTACTGGCGAAACCTCGTACTCAGATTGTTAATGTTGTGGCTTGGCTCTCAAACACACCGGTGTGCTGTACTAGTGACGAATTGGCCACGTTCTGTTTACGCGACAACCCCTTACTAGTTGGCTGTGTCGGGTGGTGGTGGGTTTTAACGACACATTTATATATTTACGCGATCTAACCCAAAAAAACCCTCTTATGGATGATATTGGTCGCGAAAGCCGACGTGTTAAAACTAAATATTTCCACGCGGTACAGAACTCATGCGTGCGCATGATTTTTCTTGTATCCGTACCTTACCCGCTTTTCCTCCCCCCATGTCCCCTGGGTGATCGAGAGTGGACTGCAGATGTCACTTTTTTCCACACTCGGAACTTTGTTCTGTTCCTCTTTACGGGAGGGGGGGGGGTTCTGAACTCGAGGCCCAAGCAGTTCCTCTGTCAATATGAATGTGTTCCGCTCCCCTTGTTCCCGACTAGTGGCTTGTTTGTTCGGAACAGGCATCCCTGGTGTTAACACGCATTTGTTCGTGATTTCATCACCGTTGTGGTTTCCGTTGTGATGATGCGTCAAGTTTCATTGATAACCGTGGCAAACTGTACAAATACAATTCGGATTTGTTGAGCGTGTTAAGTACAACTAATGTTGTGATAAAGATGACCTTGTGTGTGTGCGCAAGCTGGCAGACGAATGGATTGCTGGATGGATAGACCGACGAAGAGATGGATCAGGCTAACAGATGGACAGACGCACAAATTGGATGGGCAGATGTGGTGGTGGGCGACAATAGACGGACGAGAAAGACGCGCGAAGCGACGGGGGACGGCCGATCACACACCGACGGGAGGACAAGACGGCCAGAGAAACGGAGGGGAAGGGGCACGTGGGTTGACAGGACGGACAAAGAGACACGCGCTCCCGTGGCTGGCGATAGGGGGGCTGCCCGCTCCTGCGCTGGGGGGGGGGGGGCAGCCCGCTCCTGCGCTGGGCGGAGGGGGTGGAGGACGCGCACCACTCGCAGAGACCCGATCCCCCGGACTCGAGGCATGGCCTGCTAAGTTTAGCTCCGCACCTGTGTTTGTGGCAACCGCTCCCACAGTTGCCATGCGTGCGGAGAGCGCACGCGCGCACGCACGGGCACACGAGCGCACGCACGGTCACACAAACGCGTGAATTCGCACAGACGCATGCGCACACGCGGCCACGCGCTTGCACACACTCCTAAAGACAAAAGGCAGATCCCCCGAAAAGCCTTTAACGGGCTGTTGAGGCAAGTGCTGTTAGCGAGTAGCACCTACGAAGGCCGACATGGCACACAAGGTGGGGTGGTGACTGGCCAGTCGGCCGGCCGCCTTTGTCTCCCTACTGGCAAGGATTACACACTGCACCAGATACTCATTTGAGGCCGAGTCGACCTAGGGGAAGCCCAGAACCGTTTGAGATAATCGCCACTGGTGTCGGCCGTGAACGGGATTTGAACTCGCTCGCCTGGTTGGCATTGCAGTGTGCTAATCCCTGCACTAATCGCACAAACAATCACACTGTCACGTGCAATTACATGTGCACACCACTCTTACACATGTTTGGTAACTTAAAAATTCAGTACGCGAACGACCCCATCATCATCATTGGGATGTTTGGCCAATACAGTACCATACTCTTTGGTCCTTTCGGTAAAGTCATGTCGGTATAAAATAAAATAAATCACGACGTTTCGGGCGCAACACAAACGTACATCATCAGGTGCTTGTGTTGCGCCCGAAACGTGATTTATTTTCTACCTACGTGACTACCGAAAGAACCAAAGAGTATGGATTCCTGCAGTCACGAAAGCTTCAAATCAAGATTCAATACAGTACCGGTTACATTGCATTATGTTTAGATCTGGGAGGAAACTGTGGAACCCAGAGGAAACCCATGCAGAACAAGGGGGAGAACATTTTTTTAAATTATAAACAATGTGTTCGCAGTATTGTATGTTGAACTTCTTTCACACCGTACATCTGAGTTTCGGGGGAAGGACAACAAACTAAACACAAAAGGCAGTTCGAAAAAAACAAATTGTTTTCAATCTACATTTAAACGTGCAGAGCTCCGGTAGTTTACGAATTTCGCGATCATCATCGACCAAATCGTCTTCCAGTACGCTGGAGTGTTAGCTCCAGTGCGCTATTGCCGCTCGCGAGTTGACTCCTCGCAGTAAGGGAATGGTTCATTCAGGTGGTCAGATGAATTTGGCCGAGTGCACGCGATTGGGTCCCATGGTGAGGGCATTGATATCGTCGGCACCTGTCTGGGTGGAGATGTTATTGAGTCGGCTGTGGCCTTCAGGGGGGAGGGGCGGGGGGTAGAAGGGGCGAGGGGCGGGGTTTCGTGGGTGGATCTGCGAGAAAAGTTTTTGCTGTCACAGTGCCGATGCTGCTGCTGCTGGCCATTGTGAACCACGGGTTTAAGTTAATATTTAGATGCAGCAAGTGAGAGCGCAAAAGACTAGCATGATACTTTTTTTCGGTAAAGTCACGTAGGTGAAAAAATCAACGTAGCATTGTCCCCACCAGAAGAAGGACGCTTGTGTTGCGCCCGAAACGTGATTTAATTTAGTTTTCATTTATTTTTCTTCTTGGTTCTTTCGGTAAAGTCACGTCGAAGGGAAGTAATAAAATAATAAAAATAAAATAGTGTGAATTATATATTATTTTATTATGTTTTATTTTTATTATTTTATTACTTCCCTTCTACGTGACTTTACCGAAAGAACCAAGAAGATGAATCCCTGCAGTCACGAAAGCTTTAAATCGAAATTCATTTATTTTATTTTTTTCACCTGCGTGACTTTACCGGAAAAAAAACCAAAGAGTATGAATCCTTGCAGTCACGAAAGCTTCAAATCTAGACTAGCATGAGTCATTCGCAAACGTGACCTCGGCATTAGTCTTGTCAGTAGGGGACGATGATTATGTACTGTGTTGTCATTTAATAATTTGCGGGTAATTTTTTCATTCGGCAAAGTTTGACCCTGACGCCGGCACACAAGGTCCTCCTCTTGCAAATGACGTCAGGGGGTGTTTCACGTTGACTGTGAAGCAGACGGCGCGTAGTATCGTTGCGGTGATTGCACACCGCAGTGATGACCAGGGCTGATTGCACACCGCAGTGATGACCAGGGCTGATTGCACACCGCAGTGATGACCAGGGCTGATTGCACACCGCAGTGATGACCAGGGCAGCCGCTGGATGCGATCCGCGGACCTCTGGAACAAGCGGCGAACGCGCTCCTGTCAGCCAATGTCACGACCCTTGAAAAGTTAATGGAATTATTTGGCGATGCTGCTGCTGCTGTTGGCAGTGGTGCACACTTTAATACTGCGGCTTTAAAATGAATAAAAAATACAATAGGCGACGTTTTGGGCAATGACCCTTCATAGAACATACAATTTTACTTTTGTATGTGCTAAGAGAACGTCACCTGCAGAGGCGGCACGATGCATTCATGTCGTGCGCATGTGCTTGGTGAATGTTGAATCGTAGGCCCGTGAGAGATGGCCATGGCTTGGATAGCATCCATCCACCAGTGGCTAGATCGTGACTTTGGCCGATTCATCAGAGCGGCTCTCCGCTTCCATGGGAACTCCGGCTCGTGCCCCGACGCTGGAAATCAACTCGGAGCATCGCTAACAGGTGCAGCCACGGCGGTGATAAATGAGGAGGAGGAGGGGGGGGCGGGGAGCTGGAGTGGAGGGAGGAGGAGGGAAGGTCGAGGAGGATGGAAGAGGATGCTTAGGAGGAGCAGGGTTGAGGGATGGATGAGGAGGAGGAGGAGGGGTGATGAGTGAGGGGTTCGAGAGGAGGTAGGGGAGGAGGTTGATGCTGGAGAAGATGGAGGAGGGTTAAAGGATGAGGCTGTCGAGGAGAGAATGAGTTAGAGGGTTGAGGCTCTGGAAGAGGATGGAGGAGGGTTGATGGGTGAAGAGGGAGGGGTCGGGGGTGTTGAAGGATGAAGCGGGGGGAGGAGGGATGGGGCTGCAGAGAGGTGGATGTCCCAGGAGCTGGGGTCTCTGTTCCCCGTCGCAGCTCGGGTTCTCGCGCTGTGGATGGCGACAGCTGCCGTCGTGAAGCCCTCGCGCGGGACACGCGGTGCGGCTCGCGCGGCCTCCCGGGACACTGCGGTTCCAGAAACACCGGACGCACACACGCACACACACACACCTCCGTGTGTCGCCAGTGTGTTTCTCTTTTGTGTATGCGGAGAGTGGTGGCGCAGTGGTTAGCGCGCTGCACTACAAACCCGGCGACCCGAACTCGATTCCCACTCACGGTTGAATATCGAAACGGTCCTGGACCTCCCCTAGGTCAACTCAGCCTCAAACTGAGTACGGTATTTGCTGTGGTGTGTAAACATCAGAACTGGGGAGACAAAGGCGGCCGGTCGTGGGGCTATTTTCACCACCATCTTGTTAGTGTTCACTAACAGAACTTGCCCCAACAGTATAGGTTACACGGATGATCTTTGTCTCAATAGCGTATACGTCTAAGTAGAATACATGGGGGTAACTCATCATTATCAACACATCGCCATGATCATAATAAAGTACACATCTTTATAATAATCAACAACCAGTTATAATCACAATGAATTGTCAATCATAATCCGTTATCGATCAACCAATAATTATAATCTGCAATATTCGTAAAAAGACATCACCAATATATATTTGTATATCCGACCAGGATGGCTCAACCCATCATATTTACAGGATCGATAAAAAAATACCATTTTGTTGAAATTCAACAGCAGTTCTATGAATAGACTAGGCCCCGCCATTGGAACGTGGAATCTACCACTGGCTCAGGGCTGTAAACAGGAGGTAAGAACCGCCTCACTTCTCATTTGAGCTCGAAATCACTACGATTCTAATCTTGGTAACGACGAAGATTATCAGTAAGTCACCAATCGTTAACTTAATATTTCCAATAATCAATGAACGATGCCCACAATCACGAGTGCAATATTACCGTAATCCTCCCAAAAACATCAAAAACATGTTCGTTGATTTCACAGCACATTAAAAAAAATCTCAAATAACCAATCGTAATTATCATCAATAATTACGTACATCATTCTATCTATCTGGTCTTTCTTATAAATGTGCTATAAAGAAGGGCCATTGCCCGAAACGTCGCGAAATGTTAATAACTGGTTGGGTTTTCCGTTATCGCCTGGGTGGGCGGGGGCACGCCAGGGGGCGTGGTCTAAGCCGTAGGGGGGCGGAGTCTAAGTCTTAGGGGGCGGAGTCTAAGCATTAGGGGGCGGAGTCTAAGCTTTAGGGGGCGTGGTCTAAGCCGTAGGGGCGGAGTCTAAGCATTAGGGGGCGGAGTCTAAGGCTTTAGGGGCGTGGTCTAAGCCGTAGGAGGCGGAGTCTAAGCTTTAGGGGGCGGAGTCTAAGCTTTAGGGGGCGGAGTCTAAGCTTTAGGGGGCGGAGTCTAAGTCTTGGGGGGCGTGGCCTGTGCCTTAGCCCCGCCCCCTCGCACCAAGAGCGCGGAGAGCGGAGCCCGAAAGCGGCTCCCGGAGTGTTTCGCGAAAACTTTGGACAATAAACTTTCAACATTCGCCAGTCGAGCGCGGGCGAAGGCGAGAAAGCCCCAATCAAACCCGCCCTCCTCTGCGATGCATTAGCCCGTCCGCGCGTTCCCAATGGCTGTAGACCCCGCGGACCGCCTCGCCGTGGGTAGGCCCGAGTCGGGACCACGAAGCTCGCCTAGAATCCGCGGCGGGGAAGGTGCGCCGAGCCCCGGCGACGAGGGACGGAGGAGAGGGTTCGGCGCGGGACTCCCGGGGCTGCCGCTACTTCTGCTGCTGTTGCTGCTGCTGCTGCTCGTGGTCGCGTACGTGGACGTGAGGCTCCGCCTAGAGGCGCTGGAGAGGCGCTGCGTGGCTGTGGCGGAGCGTGGAGGAGGAGGAGGCTGGGTGCAGGTGGGGTGTAGTGTGGTGTGTGTGTGGTTGGCACGTGTGTGTGTGTACGCGCGTTCGTGTGCGTGAGTGTGTTCATGAAAGTCTGTGAAGGCTATTCCGGGGATCTTTGCTGCTGCTGTTGTGTTTGTTGACCTTTGAGTCGACACGAGCAGAACGTGCACGTGCGTGTTTACGTTTGTGGGCACGTGTTTGGGAGCGGTGGCGCAGCGGTTAGCGCGCTACGCTGCAAACTCGGCCACCTAAGTTCGTCCCCCGCTCAACGGCCAACGCCGGTGACGAATGATTAGAACCAGTCCTGGGCCTCGACTAGGTCGACTCGGCCTTAATTGAGTACCTGGTGCGATGTGTAAAACGTCGCAACTAGTAGAACAAAGACGAACGGGGTTGGTGCTGGTCACCCACCCCCTCGCGTGCTGTGTCCAGCCTTCATATGTGCTCGATAACAACACTTTAAGCCAACAGTCTGCTAAGGCTATACGGGGGTGGGTGGGGGGGGTCTTTGTCTCGTGTTCTATATGTGTGTGTGTGAACACGTGGGGAGTCGTGGCGCAGTTGTTAGCGCACTGCGCTATAAACCCGGGTGACCCGAATTCGATTCTCGCTCAGCCAGGATCGCTGACGAATATCTGCAGTGCTTTGCTCGTGACTTTTCCAAATGTATTTCCCAATTGTGCAATCGGCGTCGGTCATTAGATAAAGAATCCATACGGAACCCTGCCAGAGAAGTGCATCACCCCAGAGCGGCCCACGGAAGAAGACATCACAGAACTACATCCGAGATTCTTTCAACCGACCTCTTATCCCCACTAGGGTGCAGCATATTAATACACGCCCTGCAATAGAGATGTTCGTTGCGTGACAGTCAAATCAGATTGATTTTAAACTGAAGAGCTGGAATGTTAATCTTACGCCTGTATACCTCGGAAGGCCGTGTCTCGTGGCTGTTTTAGCGACGTTTTCATATCGCGATATTGTTGCTGTGTAATGCCATTTGAGTCATTTGCGGTTCGTTTTCAGCATCGGGATGTTTGGCGAATATCAGTCAGTTATGGGATAAAGCCGGAGAATCTGGAAAAAACCCATGCAGAACAGGGGGAGAGGGAACATACGAACCCCACACAGAAAGGCAGCGGAGTCGGTAATCGAAGCCAGCGACTTTTTGATGTGAGACGTGAGTGCCACGACTTCACAATTGGGGGATCTCCCCAATAAACAACGTTGGCCCAACGTTGGCCTATCATTGGCCTATCAGTTCCAATGGAGTGCCAATGTTGGTTCAATTCTCTAGTCGCCGCGGTCTGCCTCTGCAGTCCGCTCTGACAGTGGCGCACTGCTATTCAGAGCCCGCTCTTCGTTTTATGGCGCCGATAGAAGAACAATGGAGACGACACTGGAGAAACGGTTGAGAGTATATACACAGTACAGTATTTCTTCGTTGTTCACGAACTTGCTATCTGCGATTTTAGCTATCGCGAATCACATCTGTGACTCTACACAACTGCATCGAGAGAGAGGAAAGAAATTGACGAGAGAGCATGTGATGTGAGAAAGTGATGAGTTAAACAGACGAGAAAGATGGAGAGAACTTCTTGAACCTTATAAGCATCTGCAGACATTGCGCATACAATATTCGTAGGCCAATATCATCCACGAGATTTACTTTTCATGAGCGTCTCCGGAACGTATCCCTCATGAATAACGAGGGAATGCTATACAAAAATATACACACACACACTTTGAGGAGTTGTCACCATAGCAGTTTAGTGTTAAAATGCAAAAGACTTGTCAATGGAATTGTACAAACACCCCAATGCAGCAGAAACCCTCCTGAAAAATAATCTTGAGACTGAGCGAGGGTCTTCCTGGGCAAGTATACACGAAAAAAGTCTGCTAGCTTTGGCATGGTGCTCATTATGATTGCTGACCTTGAGCCAATGGCGGGAATTCCACATTTCCCTGTTGGGCCAAGTCCATCACGGGAACACATCCAAGAGGATGACTTCCTGGGAGATGGAGTGATTAAATCAGTTCCTATTACAGATGCAGGGTGGATGATCACATTGCAAGAACGTGAGATGTGGCGGTGGCTTTGAGGCCTTCATTCAGCAGTGGATTGAACATGACCGACGATATAAAGTCTTTGTGTCGGGCACATAACAATGCGCGGATTAAGATCTGTTAAGCTCACGCCTGTGAGCGGGCCCTACATCTCGGCACGTCTGACCCGCAGCTATAAACGTGGCACCTCTGCCCTGTCATAAAGTTACGCAACCCTTGCCCCGTGTGGAACTGGTCGGGCAGTTGTGCCTTCGTAGCAATGGCGCCCTTTTACGTCTGACCTTTGTGCATGCGACAGCAACCTCTGTGGGAGGAGGAGGCGGCGGCGGTGGGCATGCGCGAGAGGAGGGAGGCACCGGGCCGACGGAGGGAGAGGCCCCGCGATAGGAGAAAGAAAGGTGGGTGCGTGTGTTTGTGCAGCGCGCTAACAGCTACACTACAGCGGTTAGCGCGCAGCGCTACGAACCCGGCGATCCGAGTTCCATACCCGCTCATGGCCAACAACTGTGACGATTGTCTGAACTGGTCCCGGGCCTCCCCTATGTCGACTCAGCCTCAAATGAATACCTGGTGCGATGTGTAAACATCGCCACTGGGGAGACAAAGGCGGTCTGGCGTCATGCTGGCCACCCATCTTGTGTAACCGTGATCACCTTCGTAGGTGTTATTCACTAACAGCACTTGCCCCTGTAGTCTGTTAAGGCTATATGGGGGATATTTATATTCGTGTTTGTTTGTGGTATGTGTCAATTTATCTTTGTGTATGCCTCTGGCCAGTTGCACCTCTATTCCACTCAACAGCCGAGCTAAGAAGGCACCAAGTTGTATTTTTCCGCTTCAGATGCCGAGCCGTGCCACTCAAGTCGCACGCGACGTGTGACTGAGATGCGTGTAGGTGACGACGAGGTGACACCTCAGTCCCGGCAGTGTTACTGACTCGCGTCACGCACGCTGCACTGGCCCTGCTTGTCCCGGAACCAGATTCGAATGTCTTGCGATGCCAGCGTATCGCGGGTTTCGGTTTCCGGCTCAGCACGGCAAATAGCCAGTGGAAAAAACGACCCGTACCACGAGGACCCCGTGCCGGCTCGGCTCGGATGGTGTCAGTGGAAGAAGAAATATGGGAAACCGTCGCCCTCCCGTGGCAATGGAGGGCGGTGGTGCTACGCTCGCGACAAACGAGCGGAACACCGGGCGGCCAAAACGCAGCCGCTTGGCACAGTGGGCAGCACAGGTGGTGCGTTCGGCAGACATCCAAGTCAAGCCGTAACACCTGGGTCTGTTCCGTGGCCTTTAATCAGAAGCGAGCCTTCAACGCTTCACGTGGTCTCAAGGGGATCGATCACCTGTGTCTTGGTTTACATGTTGTTTGGGTGTGTTTTCGTGCGTGATTATAATGTGTGTGTGTGTCCATCCCTATGTTGTGTGTTTGTATGGAGCAGTAGTAATAATAATCATTCCATCTATTTGCCTTGGAAAGCCTCCACTTAAGCCTTGAGATTCTTTTGGGATGTTTGACTGATTCCATGAATGGGAGTTTGGATCCACGTGGGAGGAAACCGGAGAACCCAGAGACGGCCCGCCAGGCGTACGCGGGAGTCGCACGCTCAACGCGTCCGCACAGAAACCCATTGCTGCGCCGCCATCGTTTCCTGTTCGTCTCACACAGCCCAAGCGTACAACGCCTGGCATTGCCTGGCAGCCTCCCACCCTAGTACGAACCAGGCTGCAGCCTGCTCGGCTTGTTAGAGATGTGATGAGGGCATTAGGGGTGAATTGGTCATGTACGTGCTCGTGTGTGTTTTGTGTGTCTTGTGTGCGAGTGGTCTGTCTATGTGTGTTGTATCTTTGCATGTAGTGTAACTTTGTGTCTGTGTGTGTGAGTGGTCTTAGCGAGTGTGTGTGTGCATGGTGCATGTGTGTGCATGGTGCATGTGTGTGCATGGTGCATGTGTGCATGGTGTGTGTGTGAGTTTATGCTGCAAGTGTCGTGTGCGTCATAATTATCTACGTGTGTGCACGCTGTGCGCAACGTGCACATTGTGCACGTGTGAATGTGCTTGTGAGTGTGTAGCGTGTGTACACTGTGCCTGCGTACACTGCGCGTGCGAGTGTGAGCACACTCGCACGCGCGGGTAGGATTTCACACATTCCCCACTAAGTGTGCATTAGCGCCTGTTAATTTAGTGAGCTCCTCTCTTTGCATAACGGCTAAAATTAACCCTCGACTCTTGACAAGACGCCAAGTTTCGCGTCGGGCTTTGCACACGCTCGCCAGTTCAATTACAAACACAACGGCTTCTCAATTACTCCCACAATTCTGCATTTTCAGGGCCCATGGATTTTCTCTCCCGCTCTCTCTTTCTGTCTGTCTACGCATTGGTTGCATTTCTTCCGGTTTCTTACCAGTTGTGCTGTCGGCATCGCCCAGAGCTGACGGTTGTCGTACTGCGGCCAAACCGGTGACTTTTGCGATGGTTTTCACGTCGCCATGAAGAATACATTCGGAAACCCTTCGCAGAGCAAATGGCGACCCTCCGCGCTAGGGAACGCTCCCCCCGCAGAAGCGGTCACTGCAGAGCTACCGCTGAAGTCCCTTCTTCAAGTGACCTCTCCAGTTGACACCTCCGATTAGCACGGTTGGCTACGTACGGTGCGAAAGAAGTTCAACATACATACGACTACTATGCTTATTTTACCTGGTAAGACCCACTGAGCCATATAGCTGTTTTTTTCAGAAGCCACCTGGCTATCACAAATGATAGCTCAACGAAGTGGCTCATCACGTGGAAATGTACAGCAGCCAAAGACTCTAAATGTAGAAATGTAGAGGGAAAATCCGGAGGACTCGGAGAAAAATCCGCGCGACCATGGGGAGAACTTGGAACTTGTTAACGTCTTGCCACCATGGTACCCACATACAGCTGAATATGACTGTAAATGTCCTCCCATGACAGTCACGTCGATATTTGGCATTTCCAGAGCGATACTTTTGCCAAATTCAATGGTCACGCTCGTGCCTCACAGTAAAAAGTGCCTTGATTCGATTCCCGACTCGGATGCCAATTCTCCCCCTGGTCCGTGAGGAGTTTGTTTCTCTGTAAGGCACGAAAACTTTAATTCGAAATTGTGTGGTTGTGTTTTACACGACTTTCCTTTAGTTTCACGTGTTTTCGCGTGTTCTACATTTTTTTGTTCCTAAAGAATGCTGATTCAGTGGATGTTGGCGACTGTGGAGAGTTCGTCTGTGGTGCATATATCTTTGTAATGTGAGTGTGTGTTGATTTACGTGTGTGTGTCTGCGATCGTATGTGTGTCTGTGTGTCTGTGTGAAAGCGTGTGTGTGAGTGTGTGCACGCTAACAACACTTGCCCCAACAGTCGGTCAAGGCTATACGGGGGGGGGGGGGGGGGGGGTCTTTGTCTTTTTGCGTGTGTCTCTGGGGGTGTGTCTCTGGGGGTGCGTCTCCGAGAGAGTGACGGGGGTGCGTCTCTGGGGGTGCGTCTCCGAGAGAGTGACTGGGGGTGCGTCTCTGGGGGTGCGTCTCCGAGAGAGTGACTGGGGGTGCGTCTCCTTTGTCTTCCCTTCCAGGGCCCCCCGGACCCCCGGGAAGGGATGGGAAAGACGGAATCCCAGGACCTCCCGGCCCAGCAGGTGAGGCCACCGCCGCTGCTTCTGCTGCTGCTGCAGTTGCTGCCGCTGCAGTTGCTGCTGCTGCAGTTGCTGCCGCTGCTGCCGCTGCAGTTGCTACCGCTGCAGTTGCTGCCGCTGCAGTTGCTGCCGCTGCAGTTGCTGCCGCTGCAGTTGCTGCTGCTGCTGCTGCAGTTGCTGCTGCAGTTGCTGCTGCTGCTGCAGTTGCTGCTGCTGCTGCAGTTGCTGCTGCAGTTGCTGCTGCTGCAGTTGCTGCTGCTGCTGCAGTTGCTGCTGCTGCAGTTGCTGCTGCTGCTGCAGTTGCTGCTGCTGCAGTTGCTGCTGCTGCAGTTGCTGCTGCTGCAGTTGCTGCTGCTGCAGTTGCTGCTGCTGCAGTTGCTGCTGCTGCGTTTTTTCCCTCTGGGCTGTGCCGGCCCAAGGGATGGACCGGTTCAATTCCAGGGCCCCGATCTGCGTCCCCTCGCCCCGCCACGTGCCGTGAGCCACGAGCAGCGATGGAGAAGATGCAGTGTGCGCTGCAGTGTGCGGTTACGCGGCGTCTCAGAATCGGAATCTTTTATTTCGTCTGGAGGAATCTGATGAGCTGTGAAGCTCTTTTTATTTTGTTCACAGACGCCCAGTCGGGGCAGGTCAGTGGCGAGTTAGCACTGTTGGCTGCGTACGGTGCAAAAGAAGTTCAGCATTGATGCGTTGCATGCACACCGCATCGTGTGTACAGCTGCATCGGAACCCGGCCACATCTCAACACGCCGCACAGAAACAGTAGGCGTGCTACATTTGTGGAGGCGGTCAACAGACATGTTAATATTATATGGGTCTCCCTGTGTGAGTCGATGGATATCTGTACGAGTCTGTGAGTCTCAATCTTTCATTCTGCGTACGAGTCTATGGGTCTCTGCATCGGTCTATGGATTACTCTAAGTCTGGTATCTGTGTGGGTCTGGGTCTCTGTGCAGGTTAGTACAATGGGGATTTACACAGTGGAGTCCCAAGACGTTGAACAGAGAGACAGGGTGGGGCCTCTCCCCATGCCTTGCAGGTCGTGTAGGTCGTGCCGAGGTGAATTTACCAAAACGTTACCACTTCTGGCCATTCGAGAGTTGCCCACCGTGCATCCCCCGCGGCAAGCCCGGGACGAGCACCAAACCCCCAGCTCTCTGCGGGCTTGACCTCTGCTTGACCTCTGCTTGACCTCCCAAATCCGATGGGACCCCGGAGCGTCCGGGCCACGCGTCATTCCGTGGAGGGATCTCGCGTTGCCCGGAGAAGGCCAACGATAGCGCAGAGACTGATGGTGACGGTCGCTGACCCAGTTGCTCCACTGCCTCGTATGTACTGTGCGTGTGTGTTGAACTTCTTTAGCACCGTACATAGCCAACCGTGTTAATCGGAGGTGCGGGGGAAGGACAACAAACTAAACTACAAAAGCAGTTCTAAAGAACTGGGTTTTTTATCTAGATTTAAGTGCTTGGCTCCAATGGCTTCCTAATATCGAAAGGAAGTGCATTCCAGACGGCCGCAGACACGCATCTGACATCACGCGACGCAGTTGACCGTCTTTGTTCGATGGTTAGCCAGAAGCTGCGGCTGTGAGGGTGACCGGAGTTCACCAGATGTTTTATGCTCCTTGACTAGATCAGCTAGGTGTTGCGAGATATTGCAACGTGTTGCAAGGTGTTGCAAGGCGTTGCAAGGTGTTGCAAGGTGTTGCAAGGCGTTGCAAGGTGTTGCAAGGTGTTGCAAGGTGTTGCAAGGCGTTGCAAGGTGTTGCAAGGTGTTGCAAGGCGTTGCAAGGTGTTGCAAGGTGTTGCAAGGTGTTGCAAGGCGTTGCAAGGTGTTGCGAGGCGTTGCGAGGCATTGCAAGGCGTTGCGAGGTGTTGCACGGCGTTGCGAGGTGTTGCAACGAGTTGCGAGGCGTTGCAACGAGTTGCGAGGCGTTGCAACGAGTTGCGAGGCGTTGCAACGAGTTGCGAGGCGTTGCAACGAGTTGCGAGGCGTTGCACCGCCTCGGCGCTGTGTCGTCGACCGTAGGCGGACGCCGCCGTCGCTCGGCGTGCCGCTGCTTCCCGCGCCGTGTCTCCTGACGCTCGTGTTGTCTTTGTGTGTCCGCAGGCTCGCCCGGATCGTGTGATGTGAGTACACGGCCGTGTTTTTTACACCCTCCCCCCCCCTTGCGTTGTTGGATCTTCCACCGCGATCAGGAATGGGAAACGTTTCCCCGTTATGGCTCTCTTCCCGCGAATTCCGTGTCCTGTTTTTCGTTTTTTTTCCCAGAATGCCTTTTTGTTATGGTGACTGAAGTCCCACAATGGCACGTTCTCGTTGCGGATGTTCCACAATACGATTGTCGTGTTCCGAGTTTCCAGTTCCGTCATCTCTGTGGGGGTTGTGGTTGTGATTGAGGAGGTGACGTGGTGGTGGTTGAGGAGGTGACGTGGTGGTGGTGGTGGTTGAGGAGGTGACGTGGTGGTGGTTGAGGAGGTGACGTGGTGGTGGTGGTGGTGGTTGAGGAGGTGACGTGGTGGTGGTGGTTGAGGAGGTGACGTGGTGGTGGTGGTGGTGGTTGAGGAGGTGAGAGAGACTGTGGCCCCCTCCCCCCTCTCTCTCAGGACATGGTCAAGGTGGCCCATGTGCCCGGCATTGATGCCATCGTCAGCGTGGAGAAGGGTAAGTAGCGGGTGGGGTGACCGCACGCGTGTACCTCGTCGCACGGTCAGCTAGGTGGGACCCGAACACAAGGGTGTACGTGTACCATGGTGTGTGTACTGTGGTGTGTGTCTGTGTGTACGTGTACCGTGGTGGTGTGTGTGTCTGTGTGTGTGTGTACGGTCGTGTGTGCGTGTACCGTGGTGTGTGTGTCTGTGTGTGTGCGTGTACCGTAGTGTGTGTGTCTGTGTGTGTGTGTACGGTCGTGTGTGCGTGTACCGTGGTGTGTGTGTCTGTGTGTGTGCGTGTACCGTGGTGGAGTGTGTGTGTCTGTGTGTGCATAAGGGGAGCGGTCGCGCAGTGTTTAGCGCGCTGCGCTACGAACCCGGCAACCCGAGTTCAATTCCCACTTACGAGCAACGCCAGTGACGATCATCTGTACCGGTCCTGGGGCTCCTCTAGGTCGACTCGGCCTCATGAGTGTGGTGTGTAAACATCGCCACTGGGGAGACAAAGGCGGCCGGGCGTGGTGCTGGCCACTTACCCCCCCCCCGTGTGTCGTGCCGGATTGCATAGATGCTCGCTAACAGCACTTGCCCCAACAGTCTGTTAAGGCTATACGTAGGATCGTTGTCTTTGTGTGTGTGTGGTGCTAATGTGAGTGTGTGGTGCTAACGTGTGTGTGTGTGTGCGTGCCACGCTGTGTGTGTATGGTGCTAACGTGAGTGTGTGTGTGTGTGTGAGTGCGTGTGTGTGTATGCGTGCCACGCTGTGTGTGTATGGTGCTAACGTGAGTGTGTGTGTGTGAGTGCGTGTGTGTGTGTGTGTGAGTGCGTGTGTGTGTGTATGCGTGCCACGCTGTGTGTGTATGGTGCTAACGTGAGTGTGTGTGTGTGTGAGTGCGTGTGTGTGTGTGTGCGTGCCACGCTGTGTGTGTATGGTGCTAACGTGAATGTGTGTGTGAGTGCGTGCCACGCTGTGTGTGTGTGGTGCTAACGTGTGTGTGGTGCTAACGTGTGTGTGTGAGCGTGTGTGTGTGTGTGCGTGCTACGCTGTGTGTGTATGGTGCTAACATGTGTGTGAGTGCGTGCCACGCTGTGAGTGTATGGTGCTAACGTGTGTGTGTGTGTATGGTGCTAACGTGAGTGTGTGTATGTGTGAGTGCGTGCCACGCTGTGTGTGTACGGTGCTAACGTGAGTGTGTGCCGTGGTGTGCGTGAGATCTTAAAGGGGGTGTGTGTGTGTGTGTATGGTGCTAACGTGCGTGTGTGTGCCGTGGTGTGCGTGAGATCTTAAAGGGGGTGTGTGTGTGTGTGTGTATGGTGCTAACGTGAGTGTGTGTGCCGTGGTGTGCCTGAGATCTTAAAGGGGGTGTGGTGCTAACGTATGTGTGTGTGTGTGTGCCACGCTGTGTGTGTACGGTGCTAACGTGCGTGTGTGTGCCGTGGTGTGCGTGAGATCTTAAAGGGGGTGTGGTGCTAACGTATGTGTGTGTGTGTGTGCCACGCTGTGTGTGTACGGTGCTAACGTGCGTGTGTGTGCCGTGGTGTGCGTGAGATCTTAAAGGGGGTGTGCTCTCGGACTGGGACAGGGAGCGCCTCCTCCTCTCCCCCGGCGCGTTTCGCCTCCTGCGCTCCGGCGAGCTGGAGGTGCTCATGCCCGGCCTCTACTTCATCTACAGCCAGGTACTCGCACCGCCACATCAACTCGGGAAAACTACGAACAAAAACTTTTTCTTATTTTACTAGGTAAGGGCCGCTGAGCTGTACAGCTCTTATTTCTGAAGCGATGTGGCTTGTCGTGTGGACATTTACAGCAACCAAATACTCTTAAACGCATGTTTGATTCGAAATGTGGACGGAGAAACCAGAGCACCCGGAGAAACATCCATGCAACCACGGATGGAGAGACACGCAAAACTCCAAATATACAGCGGGCATCGTCAGGGTCGAGATCGAACCCACGACCTCCTGTATACCAGGCGAGGTAGTTAACATCTCTTAGCCACCGTGAGGCTATGTGTACACCTAGGCTGGACTACAGCATGGCATTGGCACGGTTGAAACGTGATGCTTCGTCTGGTTTTACAGGAGGTCGTGGGTTCGATCCAGACCCTGATGCCTGCTGTATATTTGGCATTTTCATATTTCTCTCTCTCCCTGTGGTCGCATGGATTTTTTTCCATGTCCCCCGGTTTTTCTCCCTACGTTTAGAATCAACGTTCGTTTAGAGTTTTTGGCTGCTGTACATTTCCACATGATAAGCCACTTCATTGAGTTGTCATTTGTGGCCATGTGATTTCTGAAAATTAGCTACATAGCTCAGTGGGCCTTACCTGCTAAAATAAAACTCGTTTATTTATTTTGATTTGCTAAAGCATTAAAGCAAGCGGCAAAGCCCTGCCCCCCCCAACCTCCCCCCCCCCTTGTCCCCCCTTTCCTCTCTCACCCTCTCACCCCCCCCCCCAGGTGTTCTACCGAAACTTCTCGGACGTAACGGGCCACGTGCTGGTGCTGAACGGTCGTGAGGAATTCCTGCAGTGTTCGCTCAGTGCCGGCGTCGGCCTGGGGGGCTCGGGGGGGGGCTCTGGGGGGGGCGGGGGGGGGTTCGGCACGTGCCACGCGGCGTGCGTGCGAGCCCTGCGCGCCGGCGACCGGCTGGCGCTGACGGCGCTCTACCCGCGCACGCACATCACCTCCCACCCGCGCGCCACCTTCATGGGCGCCGTGCGCCTCGGGGCCGGGTAGCGCCAGCGGTGGGTGGGGGGGTGGGGGGAGGGGGGGGGGCCGGTGATTCCGTGAAGGAGCGGTGGCGGAGCGGTTAGCGCGCCGCGCTGCGAAAGCGGCAAACCCGAGTTCGAATGCCCGGTCGCGGCCGACAACGGTGGCGAATATTTGAGCCGGTCTTGGGCTGGCCTCCCCTAGGTCGACTCGGCCTTAAATGCCTGCCAGGTGCGGTGTGTGAACATCAACACTGGAGAGACGAAGGCGGCCGTGCATGGTGCTGGCCCCTCACCCACTCGCATGCCATGCCGGCCTTGATAGGGTGCTGGCTAACGGCACTTGCCCAACAGCCTGTTAAGGCTTTACGGGGGGGGGGGGGGGGGGGGGGGTCTTTGTCATGTCTTTCTGAGATCTCGGTCCGTGTGTGTCTTTCGAGCCCTGTGTGTGACTGCACTACGATCCCGGACACCTTGGTTCGATTCCTGACCACGGCTGACACGAGTGGCAAAGTGGTGTCTGAACCTCTCTTGTGCCTCCTCGAGTTTGACTTTAGCTTTAAATGAGTACCTGGTGCGCTTTGCAAACATGTGCACTGGGCGGAAAGGTTGGTGGCCGGCTGTGGGGCTTGCCCCGGGTCGTGTTGACAGGTGCTCGCTAACAGCACTCGCCCCGACGCTCTGTGGAGGCTCCACGGGGGGAGAGCTTTTGTCTCTCGCTGTGTTCCAGTGCGTTTTGTGAAAAGTGCCTTTGGCTGACCACCAATTGCCTTGTCTCCAAGATTCCTGCGAATCGCCACGGGTCGGCTTGAATCATGAAGTGTGATGAAGGGGGTTTCGAGTGCTGCTTTGAGGGGGCTGAAGATAACCTCTTCCACCCTTGCGCTCACATGGAGGGGTGTGTTTGCGCTGTGTGTCGCTCTCCAATGAAAACAGTTACGCTTCCCCCTATTGGCCAAATGGGATGGCAGCCTCCAATCAGCTTGCAGGAGGAGGTCACATGACTACGAAAGGTTGCGTACACAGTCTGTTCTGTAACAACGTTGTAGTTGCATTCCTGAAGAACACCGAGTTATGGAAAAATCGCGTCCTCGTATATAATGTCGGGTAAAGCACAGTCTGCGATAAAACGTGAGGTGCGTCCGCAGGCTGAACAAAGACTGAGGCACGTGGGTAGCATCGAGAAGCATCCAGCAGCATCCCAGTGCCTCGTGCGATGATGCTACGCCGAGGCAGACCGCTTGCCCGCTTATCCCACTCGGTCGCGTTATATCCCAATCGCATCCGCATTATAAACAAAAACGTGTTCCCCAATGCATTTATCGCATTGCATCTAAATTCGCGTTTTGAAAAGAACACGGAGCGTTAGAGGAGGACGGACCGCAATCCCGGTGATGGGCAAGCCGGACAAGTTGGTGGGGGGGGGGGGGGGTGGGCGGTGGGGCCACGTGGGTACGACCCCTCCGTCAACTTCGGTAGGCCCCAAGCTTCACTCTGTGCTCGGCGCGCTCACCGTCACCCCACGCATCACCGTAGACACACCTAGACCAGGCCGTGTTTTTGGGGTTGGATCTCGTAAATATCAATGTCATCTAACCCGCCACCGCCCGACACCGCCAATTTTAGTGAGGTTTTGTTCACGCGAACAAAACATGGCAATGTGTTACGACTTGGCCACGCACCGCTGCGTGTGCGTTGGCAAGAGTAAAGCCCACAGCATTTACAGTTCGAGTTCTGTGACGTGTCGCCAGAATTGTGAAGAAAGTCTTCCTGTTTCTGCTCTTGGTGATGTTAACGTTGCCGTGTGAGCCTCTTCAGGTGCGAAGACCCGGCAGCATCAACATGCTCCACGGGGCCGCATCGTTACCCAACCATTGCCCCAAGTCGACCCAACGGCAGTGTGTCGCACTCCCCAACGATCTCTCGTCTTCTTACCGCTGCGCCGCCGTCCGGCGCATTCGCGGCTTGTTACCGCGCCGCTGCCGTCGTCGTCATCGTCTTCCGGGGGACGATGTCCGACGTTTCGCTCCGCGTACTCGGAGCAGCGCGCGTAGCGAGACGCCAGCTGACTCGCAGAATTGTCGATCGGATGTGATTGGTTGCTCGACAAGTCCGGGGCAGTGGAATAGGGGGGAGGGGGGGGGGGCTTGTTGTTAAGCTTGTGAACTTGATGCCAACTGATTTTTTTAAGTGTTTTCCGGATTTTATTCCGATTGTGCGTCTTCATCGCCGCCGCTTTCATCATCACCACCACCACAGTCATCACCTCCGCTATCATCACCACCACAACCATCACCATCACAACCATCACCACCACAACCATCACCACAATCATCACCTCCGCTATCATCACCACCACAACCATCACCACAATCACCACTATCACAGTCATCACCTCCGCTATCATCACCTCCGCTATCATCACCACAACCATCACCATCACAACCATCACCACCACAACCATCACCACAATCATCACCGCCGCTTTCATCACCACCACCACCACAGTCGTCACCTCCGCTATCATCACCTCCGCTATCATCACCTCCGCTATCATCACCACCACAACCATCACCACCACAACCATCACCACCACAACCATCACCACCACAACCATCACCACAATCATCACCGCCGCTATCATCACAACCACCACAACCATCACCACCATCTCGACCATCACCACCACAATTATCGCCACCACAATCATCACCGCTAACATCACCACCACCACAACCATCACCACCATCTCGACCATCACCACCACAATTATCGCCACCACAATCATCACCGCTAACATCACCACCACCACAACCATCACCACCATCTCGACCATCACCACCACAATTATCGCCACCACAATCATCACCGCTAACATCACCACCACCACAACCATCACCACCATCTCGACCATCACCACCACAATTATCGCCACCACAATCATCACCGCTAACATCACCACCACCACAACCATCACCACCATCTCGACCATCACCACCACAATTATCGCCACCACAATCATCACCGCTAACATCACCACCACCACAACCATCACCACCATCTCGACCATCACCACCACAATTATCGCCACCACAATCATCACCGCTAACATCACCACCACCACAACCATCACCACCATCTCGACCATCACCATTACCGTTAACCACACACTACTTGTAGCAAGATTCAGACTTGCTGCCTTGCAAGAGGTTTCTATTTGGTGTTTGAACATTTTAACACCTCCTGTTTTATTGCCAGAAAGGGTAAAACCTCTTCTTATTTCCACACTTGGATGGTGGCAAAAGCTCCCAGTGTATTGCGTATTTCACAAGCATGCAGTTGTGTAAAAGGCCAAGTCCTGTTTAGACCCCAGATGCGGGATGAGAGAAGTGGTCTCTGGGCACTCCTGACATCGACCCCAAACTCCTAACCATGAGCCCTAACCTAGAGCCCTAACCATGAGCCCTAACCTTGAGCCAAAACCTTGAGCCATAACCTCCAACCCTAACACTAACCAGTAAAAACCCCCTTCGCCCCAAACAGCTAAACCAAACGTATACATGACAACTACAAAACGCTGAACCTAAACCGTGATTCCAGACTCACCCTTAACCTCAAACATATAACCTGGAATCCTGACCCCTAACCATGACGACTAAATAACAAATTCATGACCTTCCATAGGTCAATCTTGACATTGTTCACCAACGGAAGCCCAAGAAAGCGCTGTCATTGGACGAACACTTGGCCTGCGATTGTACAAATATGTGCAGGGCCAAGAGTGGGCCCACAGACCCCTTTCCTTTACCCGCATCTGGAGGTGGCAGCAGCGTTTGGGACGGGGGGGGGGGGGTCAGTGTTGTAAATACATTGGATGTGTGTGCGTGTGTGGCGTGCGTGCGTGTACATAAAGCGCGTCGGTGCGCATCGGTGTTGCCCATTCTCGTTGTTATTCTGCCAAAGGGACGTTGAATGTAACCGCTGCGTGCCGAGCACAGGGCCGTGGGGGTCGCGCGACCTGCCAGCTCAGTTGCCAGGGCAACCGAGTTGCCAGGGCAGCCGAGTTGTCAGGGCAGCCGAGTTGCCAGGGCAGCCGAGTTGCCAGGGCAGCCGAGTTGCCAGGGCAGCCGAGTTGCCAGGGCAGCCGGGTTGCCAGGGCAGCCGGGTTGCCAGGGCAGCCGGGTTGCCAGGGCAGCCGGGTTGCCAGGGCAGCCGAGTTGCCAGGGCAGCCGAGTTGCCAGGGCAGCCGAGTTGCCAGGGCAGCCGAGTTGCCAGGGCAGCCGAGTTGCCAGGGCAGCCGAGTTGCCAGGGCAGCCGAGTTGCCAGGGCAGCCGAGTTGCCAGGGCAGCCGAGTTGCCAGGGCAGCCGAGTTGCCAGGGCAAATCGCTTCAATGTGCCAACGGCTACCGGTCGGAGTCCGTGAGTCGCTGCTTCCCCACACCCAGTGCCTCGGCTTCTCTTCAATGATTGTCCGGCGTGCGCCGAGATCCTTTCCCCTCGATGCAGCAGACTCCCTCCCGGGTGCAGTGACGTAGTTGTAGTTGGTGGTGTACCGGCTGTCACAGTGCACCCTGCGTTTAGCCACGTGCAGTGCCGAAAAAAGTTTGTGAACCCCCCTCTTTAGGATTTTGACATATTTTACTTATTTGAAACCTAAAATGTTATTACATCTGAATCTAAATCTTAACAAAAGATAAAGATGACATGTTTATAAACAAATGACGCAATTACAGGATACTCTTTCAACATTCATTCATCTTCAAATGATTCTACATTCAATAAGCAGGTGTGAAAAGGTAAGGTTTCATTCAATAACCGGGGACATCCGCTTGAGCAGCAATGATTGCACCTCAGCATTTCCTGTAACCCGTTCGTCAGTGTCTCTCGCTTCGGATTTGAGGGATTTTGGCCCATTCCTCCTCACAGATCTCCTTCAAATTGGGGACATTTGAGGGTTGCCTTGCATGGTCGGCTCGCTTCAGGTCCTGCCACAACATTTCGATGGGGTTTAGGTCCGGACTTTGACTAGGCCATTGTATAATGTAGAATTTCCTCTTCTGCAGCCATTCTTTTGTAGCTCTGCTTGTATGTTGAGGATCAGTGTCTGGCTGCAAGACCCACGTTCGGTTCAGCTTCAGCTCATGGACGGGTGGTCTGACATTCTCCTCTAGAATCTTCTAATGCAATGCAGAAATGTGTCTGATGCCAAGCCGTCCAGGTCCTGAGCAAAGCAACCCCAAACCCTCACATTCCCACTAACCGGGCTTGACAGTTGGGATGAGGTTTTTCTGTTCGAAAGCGGTGTGTGGTTTTTGCCAAACAAAACGTTTCTCACTGAGGGCAAAAGTTCCACCTTTGACTCGTCTGTCCAGAGAACATCGTTCCAGAGTTATTGTTCATCATCTGTGCGCTCTTTGGCAAACTTCAGACGGGCAGCAATGTTCTTGTTGGAGAGCGGTGGTTTTCTCCTTGATATCCTTCCACGAGCACCATTCTTGTTAGTTTTTTCCGATAGTTGAGTCATGGACACTCACATTAGCCAGGGCGAGTGGCCTGCAGATCCTTGGATGTTTCTCTGGGCTTCTTTGTGACTTTCTTGATAATTTTCCGGTCTTTAACTTTCTCCATTTGTAGACTCTCTGTGTCACAGTGGATTGGTGGAGCCCCAAATCCTTAGAAATGGTTTTGTAACCCTTTCTGGACTGATGAGCATCAATAACTCTTCTTCTGAGGTCCTCAGAGATTTCTTTTTGATCGTGGCATCACTTGTGTCCACACGCACCTGTATGGTGAGGCTCAAGCTCGCAAAGATTCTGATCGTTTTGTCGGGTGGGGGCCTTCCAAACTCACCCCTGAAGATCTTCCTAATTATTTAAACTCCTAATTCTAATTATTCCCTTAATTGGGCAAATGAAACCAAGGGTTCACTTACTTTTTCACACACCCGGAACCTTCATTTCTCATTATTAATTTAATTCGTACATGATTTTGTTTCAAAATACATGCAATTGCTTCATTTAAACCCTATTGGATATTTAAGAAAATACCAGTTTTGATTCAAGAAGACTATCATGGCGGAACTATGGAATTCCATAATTATCATTGGGGTTCAGAAACAGTTTTCTCGGCACTGTTGTAGTGTGCCGGCTGTCACGCTGCGCCCTGCACGTAGCGACATCTGATGGCGAGATGGAGATGGAGGCCGCGGATTTGCCGCAAGTCGCCGGTGAAGTCTGGAAGGCCCTGGAGGTGTGGCGTGAGTCTGTTTTTGTGTTGAAGGCCACGTGCAATCTGTGTCCGGCGTGCAGTTCATTTCCCACGAAAGTGCTTTCGCTTACTTCGTACGTACGTGTGTACGTTGAGCTTCTTTCGCACCATACCATTGCACAGCCAACCTTGCTCATCGCAGGTGCGGTGGACGGGGGGTAGTGGGGGGGCAAGGGCGACAAACCAAACACAAATATTCACTTTAGTTCGAAGTCGCAATGTTGGGTCACTTTAAAAGCGTCGACTGTTTATTTCGAATTTTTTTTTACCAAACCAAACACAAGAGAGACGCTCGCCTGTTGCCCGTCTCGACAACGCCGACCAGTCGCGAGGCTTGCGCCTTGCATCGACGAAATCACATCTGGTGACCCCCCCCCCCCCCCTGGCAACATTATATTTCACCAGCCTTTGCGTGACAGGTGCGGTGATTAACACCATTGGTACCTCATTTGCCAGTAAAAAATATGATAATTGGGTTTTTACTCTGTTATCTGGCAACAAAACTGACACCTTTTTTGCAGGTATTGTGGTCTATGCAAACATGACTCCTCGTCAAAAAAGGTGTCAGTTTTGTTGCCTGATAAAAGGGTGAAAAAAACAATTATCAGGTGCGGTGATGTTCCTGATAACGTTGCTGGGCACATGCAGTAGGATGGAGAACAACAGGAACATTGAAAACATCGTCGTTGTTGTTGTTGCTCGGGGGAAATATGTGAAGGAGCCGAACAGAGAGGAAGGCCTAATCACAGAATGGCTTGATGGCAGCCTGCGAGATTGATGCCAGGATGATGCGCGCATGCTTGAGCGTACTGGCACCAAGGCAGAGGAAAGTGGAAACAATTGATTAAATGTGCAGTGGACACCTTCGGGCGATCTGCCCATGCGTCGTGATGATGATGAATGCTGCTGGAACATATTATTGATCTGGAAAGCCACATCGGCCGATGGCGTATTATTATTATTCATACGTCGAGTCGTAGACCAGAGGGGGGGGGGCGCTTGGTGGGCGTGCAGGGACCGCGGTGAGCGAGCGAGAGGAGCGCCACAGATTCGTCGTTCGTGGGATCGCTGGATACCAATGACCCCGTGTGTGTGTTCGGCGTGCGTCAAACTGTTCCGCTTTTTTATGTTGCCAGCTAAGGCTCATTGAGGTGTGTAGCTCATTTTCAGAAGCGACTTGGCCACAAATGACGGCTCGACGAAGTGGCTTATGATGTGGATTCTTGTTTCTGTACAGCAGCCAAATACTCTAACGCACGTTCACTCTCAATGTGAGGGGTAAAACCAGGCGGACCCGGAGACAAATCCACACCACCACGGGGAGAGAGAGAGGCCGCAAACTCCAAATCTACAGCACGCGCCCGGGTCGGGATAGAACCCGCGACCTCCTGTAGACCAGGCGAGGTAGTCAACATCTCACCATCGTGGAGAGTTAGCTGCAAAGCCTGCCTCAATCGTTCGCTCTTGACGATGTCCGTCGCTTTGACATTTCAGACCTCTATGAAAGTAACGAAACAAAAACCAAAATCGGAAGTCCCTTGCCACTTCGTGGCAAGTGGCGGCGTCACCGTGCCGATGCGAAGTCTCCTCCGGTAGTCGGTGCGTGCACGAGGGTGCAGTGACTCGGCTAGCCGGTTGGCGTCAGCAAGACACTGACCGGGCTGCAATCGGGGAGAGCCGGGAGACGAGAGACCACGGCCACACGCGGCTTTGCCACAAATCGGCTGTGGACTGCTAAGTGGTGCGGGGGGGGGGGCGATCGCAGTCCGCTAATCGGCGCGGCACCCGCACCCCCCCATCAGTCGGGATTGGGTCTTTCACGAGATGAGCTCCGTGCATCGTGAAACTCGCCGACTTAAGCTGCCCCCCCCCCCCCAGTTTTGTGAAACGCGACTCGGGGAATGCCCCCCCCCCCCTGGTTCTCGATTCCCTGGCCGTCGTTTCGCGGCGGCAGCTTCTGCGCGCCGTGCTGCTGCTTGCTGTGAGCGGCGTGTTCGGGACGACTTTTGGAAGTTCCGGCACCACGACTTTTTTTTTTTTGAAACTCCGCCGGGATTATTTTGTCGCGAGTTTTCCCCCCTTCCCACACCCTCACTGCCCTGTACAGTTTTACTGTTTACTGCTGGTTTTGTTTTCGCTCTCGCTCTGGTTTGTCCGATCTCGTTTCTGGAATTTGAAGCGAGCTAAATAAAACAAAGTGAATACGCAACGCACGGAGTTGCTGCTGCTTGCTGCTTGCGACCGCTGCCGTGCTCTTCAATGGGTTGCGGTAACCGGTTGCCTTTCCAGGATCAGAATCTTTATTTTAAACTGCAGGAGGAATCCGATGAGCTAAAAAAAATCTTCACGGATGGTGCCGTATGGGACGGGGTCAGCAAGTTACAACAAACGATCGATACGAAAAACCCGATCGGAGTGCAAAAACAGGGTAAGAAAGTCGCTAATCATCGATAAAAAACGAAATCCATTCCAGAGGTCACCAGTTCAGTTCGATTTTCCTCGCGCGGCGGTTGAGCCCCCCCCCCGCGTTGTGTCCACACAGCGGCACGCATGGGTCCAGCAGAGGTCAAGAGTCCATCGGTAGGTGTGCCCGTGGTGGGGTCAAGTGTGGTTGCCCCCCCCCCCTCCCAGCTCTTCCTAGAAGCCGGCCTCGCCAGCGTGGAGGGAGTGAGGGTGGATCAGTGGCCACGGAACGCGCCCGAGAGAGGAGCGATGGATTGCGGAGATGGGACCGATGACATCGGTTTGTGTCAGCAGGTTGATGATTAACGTCGCACTCATTGAGGAAGGTCACGGGTGGGGGGGGGCCTTCATCCAGCAGTGGATTGACCATGGCTGATGATGATGTTTACCTTTTACAAATGCATGCAAAACATAATTGTGAATGTGTTACTGAATATCCACTCATGGCTAAATCTTCATATTCCAATGTTAAGACTCCACCTGTGAACACTGTTAAAACTCATGGTGCAGTAGGAGTATTCTTGTTACCGTGTGGTGGTGTTTCGTGCATTCAGCCTCTGGTGCCTCTGCTACGAAGAAGGACCATTGCACCAAACGTCGGCTATGGGGGGAAGTGTTTTTGAGTTGAAGAGAATAATCCACGATAATTGTTTTTTTTACCCTTTTATCTGGCAACAAAACTGACACCTTTTTTTACAAGGAGTCATGTTTGCATAGACCACAATACCTGCAGTCGGAATGCAAACCAAAAACATAACTTTGATAATGTATGCACGGTCCTTGAAATTGATTGGTCCACACCCGAGTGCGCCTTTTGGCGTCATCTGGTCCAACACCAGGGTGAGACTAGGCTCTAAAGAAAGCTGTCTCTGGTGTGGACCAATCAACTTCAAGGACAGTGCAAACATCAGAGTTATGTTTTTTGTTTGCATTCCTACTGCAGGTATTGTGGTCTAGGCAAACTTGACTCCTTGTAAAAAAAAAAGGTCTCAGTTTTGTTGCCAGATAAAAGGGTAAAAAACCTATTATCATATTTTGCTACTGGCAAATGAGGTTCCAATGGTGTAAGAGAATAATCCACGTGTGTTGATTGACGGCGATTTCGCGAATGGCCGGGCGTGGAGGTGGGAAAGTGAAACTTTTGTTTTACTCGGCAGGACCCACTGAGCTACACAGCTCATTTTCATAAGCGACCCGACCACAAATACTCACTCACCGAAGTGGATTATCACGTGGAAATTCATAGTCGCCAAGTACGCGAGATGTTAATTCTAAATGTGGAGGAGGAGGGGAATCAGAGGACCCGGACAACATTCCACGCGACCACGGGGACGGTGAGAGAGACGTGCAAACTCCAAATACACAGCAGGCGTCTGGGTAGCGGATCGAGCCCACGACGTCCTGTACACCAGGCGAGGGAGTTAACATCTCGGCACCGCGGCGGTTGGGTAGACGGGCAGGTGGGTAGGTGAATAGGTGGGTAGGTGAATCGGTGGGTAGGTGAATAGGTGGGCAGGTGGGTAGGTGAATCGGTGGGTAGGTGAATAGGTGGGCAGGTGGGTAAATGAATAGGTGGGTAGGTGAATCGGTGGGTAGGTGAATAGGTGGGCAGGTGGGTAGGTGAATCGGTGGGTAGGTGAATAGGTGGGCAGGTGGGTAAATGAATAGGTGGGTAGGTGAATCGGTGGGCAGGTGGGTAGGTGAATCGGTGGGCAGGTGGATAGGTGGGCAGGTGGGTAGGTGAATCGGTGGGTAGGTGAATCGGTGGGCAGGTGGGTAGGTGGGAAGGTGGGTAGGTGAATAGGTAGGCAGGTGAATTGGTGGGAAGGTGAATAGGTGGGCAGGTGGGTAAATGAATAGTTGGGTAGGTGAATAGGTGGGCAGGTGAATAGGTGGGCAGGTGGGCAGATGAATATGCGAGCCAGGTGGGCATGCGGCCAGGCAGGTGCAGATGTGAACATTCTGTCTCTGCTGGCTGTCGTGTTCCCCACCGCTAATCTCGTCAGCAGGAGATTATCTCCCTCCCTCTCTCCCCCGCGCCGCCCTCCCCGCCCGCCCGCCCGCCCGCCCGCCCGCCCGCCCGGGTTGAGCCGCAGTGGCGGCACTTGAGTTGATTGGAGCCTCTCAGGGGCTCTAATCTCGGGGCGCGGGGCGCAAGGACGCGACGGTGAAAGCCGAAATATAAATACCGCGGACGCACCGTGAGCCGCCGGCCACGCCCGGCCGGGCGGTTTTACTCCGGCAAGGATTGACAAGCCCCCCCTCTCCTCTCTCTCTACCCCAGCCCAAAGACGGTCACCCACGGACTGCAGTACCCCCCCCCCTCTCACCGCACCCCCCCCCCCTCTCACCGCACCCCCCCCCCCCTCTCACCGCACCCCCCCCCCTCTCACCGCACCCCCCCCCCCTCTCACCGCACCCCCCCCCCCCTCTCACCGCACCCCCCTCACCGCACCCCCCCCCTCTCACCGCATCCCCCCTCTCACCGCACCCCACCTCTCCCACCGCACCCCCTTGAGCGGAGGATTGTGGACCCCCCCTCCTCCTCCCTCTAGCCCCACTAATGAAGACTTCAGAGCCTCTCTTGTAAATACATGTTTGTCAAGCTCTGGCCGCTGCTGCCGCTGCTGCCGCTGCTGCGTTATTATATTTAGCCGAAGAATGTTGCTGCGGCAACGGTGGCCTGCACTGCGCACGTGGGCCGTGTGGCCGTGGTGCATGTACACTGGCGCGTGTGCACGTGATGCGTGTGCACGTGATGCGTGTGCGCACGTGGTATGTGTACACGTGAGCCGTGTGCACGTGGTGCGTGTGTGCACGTGGTGCGTGCGCACAGGGGCCGTACACACGTGGTGCGTGCGCACGTGGTGTGTGTAATACGGGGACACGAGAGCCAGAGCGGAATTCACGATGGGCAACAGCGGATTACTCAGTAATGTTTCACGTTCGTCTAAAGTTTGTTTAGCATCGACTGCGTCGTGCCCCCCCCCACCCCCCTTTAAACAAGGTCACTTGGCAGAGTTGTTAATCTGGAGACGTGGCGGTGTGTGGACTCAATGGGGAGCGGTGGCGCAACGGTTGGCCCACTGGAAAGACAAAGGCGTCCGGGCGTAGCGTTGGCCACCCAACCCCTTCGTGTGCCGTGCCGGCCTTAATAGGTACTCGCTAACAGCACTTGCCCCAACAGTCTGTTAAGGCTATACGGGGGGGGGGGGGGTTGCTTGGTTTTTCAGAGATGTATGTTCCATGTGTTTGGCACGTGTCCCAGCCAGCCCGTGTCGGCCGGTCGTGGGATGCACGAATCTTCGTTTAAAAGTCTGGACTCTTGCCACGGAGAGAGATTACATAACTTGTATTATTTTATCTTTCCAGGTTACGCCCACTGAGCTATATAGCGATTTTTATTACGCGACCTGGCTATCGCAAATGGCAGCTCAACGAAGTGACTTATCCACGTGGAGATTTATCGCGGCCAAATGAACGTGAAGGGGGGAAACCGGAGGACCCGGAGAAAAATCCACGCGACCACAGAGAGAGAGAGACACGCAAACTCTAAATCTAGAGCGGGCGTCAAGGTCGGGATCGAAACCCACGACCTCCTGTATATCAGGCCGAGGTAGTTCACATCTCCTAGCCACCGTGGCGCCCAATTCCTTCTCTCGTATAACATTAATCAGCAGCGAGTGCTGCGCTCTTCCATACAACGCACGCGGAACTGTGACCTGGGAAATCCGTTGGCCAGTTTGCGGGCGATTATTGCCGCTGCAGCTGCAGCTGCCGTGAACCCAGCAGAGTGGCACGCGGTGTCGTTTCTCGGACCCGTGAAAGACGTCACGGTGTCTTTAACGTCCACGATGGGGTGAAGCAGTCGGTGCGTGAGCGACGTGTCGTTATAAATTCCACCCGCAGGATTAACCAGGGCTGCCGCTGTATATCGAACCCGCTGTAGGCCGCGTCACCGCCCTAGCTTGGTCGGCGATGGTTCAGGCGCAGCCGTGCAATTGCTCGCCCACGCCACTGCTGGCGAAGAAGCCGCCTCCACTAGAGGGAGCCCTGTAGCTACATGGTATTTGGCCTACTCTTTTCCAACCGCTGGCCAGATATCTCTGAAGATGCAGAAGTCCCACACTCTGTAGTAATAGGGTTTTACCCTTTCAACTGGTACAAAAACTGACACCTTTATACAAGGCATCATGTTTGCAATAACCACAACATAAGCAGTCAAACATGCAAACAAAAAGAAACAACTCTGATAATCATAATGATATTTTGTTTGCATTTTGACTGCTTGTGTTGTGGTTATTGCAAACATGATGCCTTGTATAAATGTGTCAGTTTTTGTACCAGTGGAAAGGGTAAAAACCTATCTATATTTTGCCACTGGTAAAGGAGGTGTCTCAGTGCAAATGCTTCCCCACACTCTGCTCTACCCCACCACCCGCGCCCGATACTCGGCGAGTACGAAGCGTGCAGGTGTTTGTTACCCATCACTCACAGCGCTGGGTGGGCAGAGGCGATCGGGGGTTCGAGAAACTCGCACCACGGATGCCACGGTGGCTAAGAGATGTTAACTCCCTCGCCTGGTATGCAGGAGGTCGTGGGTTCGAACCCGACCCTGATGCCCGCTGCGTATTTGGAGTTTGCGGTGTCTCTTTCCCCGTGGTCGCGTGTATTTTTCTCCGAGTCCTCCTGTTTTTTCCCTCCACATTTAGAATCAACGTCACGCGTTTTAGAGCATTTGGCTGCTGTGCATTTCCGCGCGATGAGCCACTTCGTTGAGCTATCATTTGGGATGGCCAGGTCGCTTCTGAAAAAAAGAACTTCGTAAAATAATAAAACCAGGTGTAATAGTAATCACCATGCCAGAAGATCGAACCGGCGAGATTTTGATATTGCAAGTCCAGTTCGCGCGCCCCAATCATTCCATCACAGCGACATTATCCACGCGACTCTCGGGTTAC